>NC_026006.2:14069949-14147886 GCF_000442705.2 Elaeis guineensis | reverse complement strand
ATTTTCTCATCCAATTAGATTCTTAATCCAATCAAATTAGATTAGACCTAATTAAATTATTAAATCTAATTTAATTAAATAATAAGTAGTTTTAATTAAATTTTAATCAAATTAAAAATTAATCAAGCTCAAATTTTGATCAAATCAGAAATCGAACATCCTTAGCGATTAGATAATCTCATAACCTAATCGGTCAAACCAAATTGAATCTAATTCAATTAGATTTGATCCAAACCTCAATGCTCAATTAAATTGAGTTAATTAGTAATCTAATTACTAATCAATCTTCTGATAATTCATCAATAATTAGTGAATTGATTTATTACAATTTTTGTATAGGATTAATCATCAATCAAATTGACTGTTTTATCCTAGAATGATTCTTAATCGTCGATCAGTCATATGATCAGTCAAAAATTTTTTTTGAGTGTGACCCCATAGATTCAAAACTAAGTTAGTAGTATAAAAATAATTTTTCTATACCAATCAAAGTGACCATCTAGCAATGATACCTGACGTCCGGATAGATCGAAAGATCGCAAAGCATGATTCAAGAACCTATTGGTATATAGTTACCGTATAATTTATCCCTTTGATCCAAATACTCAAGATGACCTAAGGTTTAATTGTCAACCCTGATATGGTCATTGATATTGTATTTTAATTTTTAAAATCCATCACATGTATTACCCCGATCGAGGTTTTACTGAATTGAAACACACCGATACATTAACTCCTGCTTATTCAGAGGGGTCAATTCTATTTTGACTCACACCAACTTCTTAAGTACTTGACTGTGCTAAAAAATTTTTCATCACTGAATTAAAAATTTAGGTAGTCTGGCATCAAAGCACAGTGAGTTGCTTACAAGTCACCATGGTGATCTCACGTCGGAGGGACACTTATACCCATATCCTTCTGAGCTATTCTTGATAGCAGAGTGCTCAACTATTGGTCACATTCAGTGAAACGTACTCCTACATCTCACTTGCATGCCATGCCAATGTCTCCATACTTTTTGATTAAGAGGATAACCAATGTACATGGCACAAAATGACCTATACTTGATATAGCTGTCATTCTAATAATAGTATATCATTTGGTCGTGAACTTAAGATTTAAAGACTAAACGATATATCCTCCTATATCAAATCAAATAGTTTTAAAAACTTCATCACATAACAGGAGTTTAAAATAAGATGTACACAGTGATGAGAAAATTAAATAATATTTATTAATTTAATAATTCATATATAATTATAATAATAAGCTCAACCGTCAATAGACTAACGATTAGCTTTGGGATACAATTTCTAACAGAAAATACTTTCCCTTTGCTTCAGCCTTCTTTGAAATATCCTTCTTTGGCTTGCTCTCTTTCTTCTACTTCTTAGTAGATTTAGTCTTCTTCTTCTAACTAGACTTTCTCTTGGAAGAAGTCCACTCTACAGCGAGAAAAGTGCCTCTTGAACTCTTCAAGGTTCCTTTCGTAGTGACCAACATGTTGACCAATTCAGATATAATGCAATCAAGTTTGTTCATATAAAAATTTATAATAAATTGACTATATGAATTTCTAAGGGATTGAAGGATCAAATCCAACTATATTTTCTTTTGCACATTAAGCCTGAGCTTTCCAAGCTCCTCAATGTCTTTGATCACAGTCATACAGTGCTCATGGACTGACTACCCTTCACGTATCTTCAAATTGAAGAGCTCTTGGACACTTCAAAGCATGCTGTACAGCTCTACTTTCCATACAACTCTTGTAGGTGAGTGATCATAGTCCTAATAGTGGGCATATGCTCATGCTGACTCTGCAGCTCATTTGATATGGATGCCAACACATAGCACTTGACCCGACTGTCTTCATCCATCTATTTTTTATAAGTAGCTTTTTGCTCAACAATAGGACAGTTTGGTAATACTAGGGGTTTCTGATCAAGTATATGACCTAGTTTTTTAGAAGTCAGGACAATCTTGAGGTTTCTTGACTAGTCTTTATAGTTTGTTTCGATCAAACGATTGAATTCAAGGATGCGGGCTAGAGGGTTTAAGGCTGATATTGTTTAACTGTGAGAGTAGAAAATCAAGTTAGACTTTTATACTTTAAAGTTACATTTACTTCTAAAGACTTTAAGATGCAAACAATAACTTTCACTAATTTTTCAGATCCCTCCACTCTCTGAGTGAGAAACAAAAATCCTAACGTGACAAAATGATTCTTAGTGGGTGCTACGGTCCCACAAATGCCATGTACCTCACCTAACAGTTATTGATAACATGTACATCGATGCGAAGATAATTTTTTATCTAGATGCTTCTCTTAGAATGTTGCAGCGATTTGTTCTCTAAGTCATGTGGGCTCACCTAACAGTTATTTGAAGGAACCAGATCAGGGTTTCAAGGTTAGATCTTGAAACTTTTTCAAGATCATGCAGCGGAAGACTAAAATAAATTAAAATTTATTTTTTAAAATTAGAGAATCCCTAGATCTAAGATCCTATTACATGATTATTACATAGCATTAAATCAGAAATTAAAATATATAGAGCATAAACTACATGTTGATCATATCAATATGTTTCTATACTACATCTAATGTATGTATTAAACAATAGATCAGATCTATTACCATGCAAGTTAGACGTTCTAACCTCGCTGATCCGGGCTTGAGGATGATGTTGCAAGCTGCACACATATCTGGCCTCTAGGAGTCATTTACATGAGCCCACGAATCTCGACCAGAAGTCCTGCTTCAGGAAATCTGCACAGTATGCTAGTACTGTGCTGATCCTTCTTTGATGGTTGATTAGGTGCCTCTTCTTCTTGATTTGAGTTCTTTCAAAGATGAGAAGTAGGAGAAGGAGTTTTAGATCTAAGATGCTCTCAGAAAACTCAAGATGGAGGAAGAAAAGAGATAAAAACAAACAATCCTAGAAGAAGACCCTCTTCTTCTTCTCGTTTCTCTCTCTAAACATCCTATCTTGTGTCTATTATATCTCCACGACCCAAAGGTCTTTCTTTCTAATTTTTGGATGGCCCAAAGGTATCTTAAATATCTATCTTTTATAAAACTTTTATGAAGAAACTCATTTTATAGAGAGAGATATGATAGAGTCCTTGTCTTGGTCAAATACCTAGTCAAGGCTTATCCAAACATGGCAAGATAAGGGGCGCCCAACTCTTGAGCACCTCCTCCTTATTTTTATGCATGGATTACTAAAAAAGGGTGCATAATGTACCCTAAAATCCACAAATATTCCAAAAAAAATTTGGATAAATTCGGTGCAAAATTGAAAGAGTTTTGGATTTCTAAAACTCTATCTCATAGAATTCGAAATCCAAACTTATTCCTCTTTGATTTAATCCAAACCACCTTTCATGTAAGAAAGAAGAGAGAAAACCTTTTGTGGACATGGGAGAGACCTAGGAGAGGGCTTTTGTTGCACAAAATAAGAGGGGATTGGTGTGGAATAAGAGAGAGTGCGTGGGGGGGGCTTATGTGGCGCAAGGTGGAATCTTAGTCTTACTAGGATTCTAACTCATGACTTGTTTTAATTTGATTTCTCAAACCAAATCAAACCAAAATTAAATCAACCCAATTAAAATAGGTCTTAACCTAATTAAGAACCTAATTTAATCAGATTAAATTAGATTTAAATCTGATTTAATTTTTTAATCAAATTAGAAATTAGGTTGACCCAAGTCCTAATAGAACTAGGACTAGTTTTTTCTTGCACTTGGCTTATCCAATAAATCAATTGGACTTGATCCAATCAAGTCCAAACCAAATATAATTAAATCATATTTAATTAGACTTAATCTCAACCCATTGGTTTAATCAAATTAAGTCAATTAGCAATCAAATTGCTAATCGATCTTCCTGCAACACTTGCATTGGGTTAAATGTCAATCGTATTGATCATTTAACCCTAGAACGATTCTTAATCATTGATCAACCATCCGATCGGATCATGAACTCTAATGTGTGTGACCTCATAGGTCCGAACCTAAGCCGGTAGCATAGAAATAAATTTTTATACCAATCAAAGTGACCATCTAGCAATGGTACCCAACGATCGGATAGGTCGAATGTGTAGAACAACATCCTTAGAACCCATGTGGATATAGTTTTCATATAATTCATCCCCTTGACCAAAATAATCATAGGACATCTCAGAGTTCAACTGTCAACTCTGATCAGGTTGTCCACATTGTATTTTAAAATATCAAATTCATCTGATGGATTACTCTGGCCAAGGTTTTGCTAAATTGAAATACAGTGACTCATTCTTCTCCAACTCTTGGAGTGGTCAATCCCATCTCGATCATACTCTGACTTCGCAAGTACTTGACTGTGCCCAGAAGCCTTCCATCCCTAAATTAAAAATTTAGTTAGTCCAGTACCAAAGCACAGTGAGTTGCTTGCATGTCACTGAGGTGATCTCAGATCTAAGGGACACTTATACTTATATCCCATTAGAGACATTCTCGACAGCAGAATGCTCTGGAGTTGGTCACGTTCAATGACGACGTATCTTTACATCTCATCTGTATGCCATACCAGTGTCTTCACACTCTTTGGTTAAGAGGACAACCAACCCATATGGCCTACAGCAACCTATGCTCGATAGAAGCTGTCGTCCTTATTAACAGCTTATCATTTGGTCGTGAACAGTTTTAAAGACTAATCAATAAATCCTCTCTTTATCGAATTTAAATAGCCCTAAGGACTTCATCATAACAATGAAGTTCATTAGAAGATGAAGACTTATGATTAAAATACCAAAAATATATTTTATTTATTAACAAATCAATTACAATACTTGGTTGCTCAACCGTCAACAGCTTGATGATTGGTTTTTGGGACACATTTTCCAACAACTCCCACTTGTCCTAAAGGTACTCGGCACAGTATCTAATATCCATCTTCGACTTGTGGTTGTCGAACTCCTTTATCGCCAGGGCTTTAGTGAAAGGGTCGGTCAGATTTTCCTTTCCGTCAATCTTCTGAAGGTCGACGTCACCTCGATCCACGATCTCCCAGATCAGGTGGAAGTGGTGCAAGATGTGCTTCGTCCACTGGTGTGCTTTGGGTTTCTTTGCCTGAGCTATGGCACCAGTGTTGTCACAGTAGAGCAGGACCAAACCATCGAGGGAGGGTGCTACTCCGAGCTCAGTGATGAATTTCCTCAGTCACACAGCTTCCTTCACAACATCCGATGCTGCGATGTACTCTGCTTCACAAACAGAGTCTGCCATAGTATGCTGCTTGAAACTCTTCCAGTAGATAGCTCCACCATTCAGAGTAAAGATATAACCCGACATGCTTCTGCTGTCATCATGGTCAGATTGAAAGTTAGAGTCTGTGAACCCCACAAGTTTCAGATCTGACTCGCCATAAACCAACCATTGGTCCTTAGTATTTCTCAAATACTTAAGGATGGCTTTAACAACTTTCCAATGGTTTTCTCCAGGATTAGATTGGTATCTATTCACTACTCCTAGTGAGTATGCCACATCTGGTCTTATACATATCATGGCGTACATGATAGATCCCACGGCCGAAGTATATGGGACTCTACTCATATGCTCTCTCTCTTTAGGACTTGTCGGACAATCCTTTTTAGAGAGAGAAATTTCATGGCCTATCGGTAGATAGCCCTTCTTGAAATTCTCCATGCTGAACCTCTTCAACACAGTATCTACGTACGTGGACTGGGATAACCCAAGCATCTTTTTAGATCTATCCCTATAGATCTTCATCCCTAGGATGTAGGATGCTTCACCCAAGTCCTTCATGGAGAACTGCGATGACAACCAAACTTTTATTCCCTGTAGTGCAGGGATGTCATTCTCGATTAAGAGAATGTCATCCACGTACAAGATAAAGAATACCACAACTGGACCATTTGCCCATTTATAGATGCAGAGCTCTTCTCCATTCTTAATGAAGTCATACGTTTTGATCACCTTATCATAATGCATGTTCCAACTCCGAGAAGCTTGCTTCAATCCATAAATGGATCTCTGAAGCTTGCACACCTTGGACTCATCTGTGGATGTAAACCTCTCAGGTTGTATCATATACACCTCTTCGGTCAGCTCTCCATTCAGGAAAGCTGTCTTTACATCCATCTGTCAGATCTCATAATCTAGATGGACAGCTGTTGCAAGCATTATCCGAATAGATTTGAGCATTGCCACAGGAAAAAATATTTTGTCATAGTTAATACCATAACGTTGACGATATCCCTTGGCAATCAAACGGGCTTTATAGGTCTCCACCTTTCCGTCTGTGCCCCTCTTCCTTTTGAAGACCCATTTACACCCAATGGGTTTAACCCCTTCAGGTGGGTCAACCAATGTCCATACATAGTTGACCTTCATGGACTCCATTTCAGATTTCATGGCTTCAAGCCATTTCTCAGAATCAGGTCTCTGCATTGCATCCATATAGGTGATCGGATCCTTATCATTCTCATCGAGTTTGATGGGATCACCGTCCCGGACCAAGAAATCGTAGTATCTGTCCGGCTGACGCGGTACTCTATCGGATCATCTTAATGGTGCAGGTACATTGGGCTCCGAATCTGATCCAATCAAATCCGACTCAGGTTCAGCTATTGATGTCGGTCCTTCTACCTGTTGAACTTCATCAAGTTCAATCTTAGAGGCAATGGTTCCTTCACCATGGAACTCCTTTTCTAAAAAGATTATCTTAAGGCTGACGAACACCTTTTGTTCATCAGCATGGTAGAAAAAATATCCTTTCGTCTCTTTGGTGTACCCAATGAATGTGCATTTGTTAGACCTAGATCCAAGTTTGTTTGTGACTAATCGTTTGACATAGGCCGGGCACCCCCAGACCCTAAGGTGTGAAAGTGCTGGCTTACGTCCTATCTATATCTCATATGGAGTCTTAATTACAGACTTACTTGGAACCCTATTTAACAGATAACAGGCCGATTCGAGTATATATCCCCAGAAGAATATCGATAAGCTAGCAAAACCCATCATGGATCGGACAATGTCTAACAGAGTTCGATTCCTCCTTTCAGACACACCATTATGCTGTGGTGTTCCTGGAGGAGTCCA
Organism: Elaeis guineensis; assembly: GCF_000442705.2. Taxonomy (NCBI): domain Eukaryota; kingdom Viridiplantae; phylum Streptophyta; class Magnoliopsida; order Arecales; family Arecaceae; genus Elaeis; species Elaeis guineensis. The sequence continues at coordinate 14,140,785 of NC_026006.2, read as the reverse complement.
TTGGGAGAGAATCTCATTCTCTCCTAGATATGTGAGAAACTCACTAGAAAGGTATTTCGCTCCTCGATCAGATCGAAGAGTTTTAATACTCTTCTCAATTTATTTTTCTACTTCACTTCGGAATCATTTGAATATTTCAAATGAATCTGACTTATGTTTCATCAGATAGACATATCCATATTTGGATAGGTCATCCGTGAAAGTATGAAGTAGAAATATCCACCTCTAGCACTTGTGCTCATGGGCCCGCATACATCAGTATGTACTAGGCTTAAGAGCTCAGTAGCTCTCTCACCTTTTTCAGTAAAAAGTGACTTGGTCATTTTACCAAGAAGACAGGATTTACAGATTGGAAGTGATTCACAATCACTGACTTCGAGGATTCCCTCTTGAGTCAACTTGTTTACTCCGTTCTTGTTTATATGACCTAGCCTACAGTGCCATAAGTAGATATCTAACACATTATCTAATCTAGGGTGCTTGCTAGTAGAATAGACTCTTATCGGGCTTGATCTTTCTGGTCTGGCTCTGCACTGATGTCCCAGTCTGAACTTGCACCTTCTTCTCTTTCTTCTTCTTGTTCTTCTTCCCTTTCTTAAAAGGTCGAGAATCAGAAGACGAACCTCCCACTAAGTTCACCGACTCCTTGTGAAGTTGGTGATCCTTCTCAAAGTTCTAAAGCAATCCTAGTAACCCATGGTAGTTTACTTCAGGCTTTGTCATTCTATAATGAGTGAGGAATGGGAGATAAGACTTAGGCAGCGAGTTTAGTATTGCATCTTTCTCAAGCTGCTCATGCAAGAGAAAGCCGAGCTTGCTCAATCGTTCCATCAACTCGATCATGTACAATACATGATCAGTGACAGAGGCACCATCCCATATTTTGGCGTTGAAGATGGCACAACTAGTCTTGTGCCTCTCCACGTCATCGGGTGTGCCAAAGGCATCCTCCAACACTTGAAGCATGTCCTTTGGCTGAGCCATCTCGAATCTGCGATTGAACTCGTTGCTCATGGCAGCCAGCATGATACAGCGTATCGTGGTCCGATCACTGAGCCACTTCTGGTAAGTGTCTCTGACTATTCCACGTGCATTGACAGCTGGCTCCTCAGGTGCAGGAACCATTATCACATATAGGATCCGTTCATGCTCCAGGACTATCTTCAACTTTTGGTACCAGCTACCGAAGTTGGGTCCAACCAACTTATCATTGTCCAACAATGATCGGAGCGATAGGGAAGTGGCCATATTTGCACAAAGAAGAACCATAACCTAATTAGTAATTGATTCATTAAACCTAAAGATTTGAACTTTAATCAAAATATTTCTTCTACTATTTTATTCGAATTGGTAGCCTTCATCTCTAATTTGAGGAATTACCCTAATTTCTTAGTGGGTACTAGAATTCACTTAGACTGCACACAAGCCCAACTTTGGTTGGCCAACCCATATACATCTAAGGGTAGGTTCATAACCAATTATTTTTATAAATAATTTTTAGTAATTTTAATTTTACCCCAGAAATCTAATCAGTAGGCTTTGGCCTCCACTGTAAGGATCCAGTTAGGTCCAACCATTAACATGACCATACTTGGTGCATCTAACCAACGAATGATTAAGTCCAACTTTGGTTGGCTCACCTAACCACCATTAGAGAGACCCTTCCAAGTTATCATATGATGAGTGATAATTCCATTAGTCAACAATCACCAGGCCTTTGGGTCTGCAATAATTATTGAGTTAATGGACTCATTATCAAACACCTTAATGGGAGGCTATGACTCAGTTATCTCCATAACTTTATCATTTTAAGGACCTAATAATTTTAGAAGATTTAAATGATTTAGAGGATGAGGTCAGATGAACCAGCATATCATGATCCTCCCACTGGCTTCACCAAGTCAGCTTAAAGAAGACCATTAAAAGGGCTGGTCTAGGAGCACCTAAATCAGTCACACTGATTTACCTAGCTGACATGGATCAGCTCGAATAGTCAAGTGATCCGATCAAAATATAATTTCACCAAGAGGCCAAGTAAGTTCGATCAGTGGGAGGGTCAGCCAAAGCTTGCCTTAGACACTATCAGAAATGGCCAAGTAAGCGGGCTCCCAATTAAAAACCACCGATCTGATTTACCTTAGACACCAATTGGTTTAATTAGTTTCGATTGGATCAACCTAACAGTTCGTGCTAGATCGCTTAGCCAAGAATCAAGTCCATTTGATTCTCGTTAAAGATATGGACTTGACCAACTACAACTATTGTAATTGATCTAGAAAATCCTTGACCTAATCTAAGACAACAATTGATTAGATTTTGTCAATTCTCTAATTAAGTCCATCTTTAATCTAACCATAGGTCTAACCCAATTAATGGACCTAATTTTCACTAACCCATTAACCCAATGTGTTATGGTTTGTGTCTTTGGTTCTTCAATTCACAATCCTAGAACCTAATCAAAACAACTTTTTAATTCTTAATTAAGTTTTGGGCTGAGGGTTGGGTTCGGCTTTTCAAAAATTAATTTTTATATTTATAAAATAATTTTATAATATGATTCTACCAACCATATTGCATATTTGATTCATAATCAAGATGCAAGTGAAATAAACATGAAACTACTTTAGATCTAATCTAAACAGGTTCATGTAATTAAAATAATTTTAATTTTAAATATTTTTTTTGCATAAAAATTATTAACAAAGAGATTTTATTTTAGATTTAAATATTTTTTAAATCTAATAAATCATAAATTTAATCTAGATCATATCTAATAAATTTATGATTAAAGATAGATCTACACGAACTAGGATAATCTTTGCACTATAAGGGGTAAACCTTATAGTAGGACAACCTTGCAGTTCGTGATTGATCTAAAATTTTAATTTCAGATTTAATAATCAGATTATAAATTAGATCTAATCTAAGAATTAATCTAAGCATGTATAAATAATCATGTAATGAAGAATCTGGCTCTGATACCAATTGAAAGAACCAGATCTAGGGTTTCAGGGTTAGATCTTGAAATTTTTTCAAGATCATGCAACGGAAGACTAAAATAAATCAAAATTTATTTCTTAAAACTATAGAATCTCTAGATCTAAGATCTTATTACATGATTATTACATAGCATTAAATCAAAAATTAAAATATATAGAGCATGAACTACATGTTGATCATATCAACATGTTTCTATACTACATCTAATGTATGTATTAAACAATAGATCAGATCTATTACCTTGCAAGTTAGACGTTCTAACCTCACTGATCCGGGCTTGAAGATGATGTTGTAAGCCACACATGCATCCGACCTCTAGGAGTCATCCACACGAGCCCACGAATCTCGACCAGAAGTCCTGCTTCAGAAAATCAGTACAGTATGCTAGTACTGCGCTGATCCTTCTTTGATGGTTGATCAGGTGCCTCCTTCCTCTTGATTTGGGCTCTTCCAAAAATGAGAAGTAGGAGGAGGAGTTTTAGATCTGAGACACTCTCAGAAAGCTCAAGATGGAGGAAGGGAAGAGATGAAAACAAACAACCCTAGAAGAAGACCCTCTTCTTCTTCTCATTTCTCTCTCTAAACACCCTATCTTGTGTCTATTATATCTCCACGACCCAAAGGTCTTTTTCTCTGATTTTTGGATGGCCCAAAGGCATCTCAAATCTCTATATTTTTTAAAAGTTTTATAAAGAAACTCATTTTATAGAGAGAGAGATATGATAGAGTCCTTGTCTAGGTCAAATATCTAGTCAAGGCTTATCCAAACATGGCAAGATAAGGGGTGCCCAACTCTTGAGCACCTCCTCCTTATTTTCATACATGGATTATCATAAAAAGGTGCACAATATGTACCCTAAAAGCCACAAAAATTTTAAAAAAAAATTAGATAAATTCAGTACAAAATTGAAAGAGTTTTGGATTTCTAAAATTCTATCTCATAGAATTCGAAATCCAAACTTATTCCTCTTTGATTTGATCCAAACCACCTTCCATGTAAGAAAGAAGTGAGAATTTTATGGACATGGGAGAGACCTAGGAGAGGGCTTTTGTCATACAAAATAAGAGGGGATTGGTGTGGAATAAGAGAGAGGGCATGGGGGGGGCTTATGTGGCGCAAGGTGGAATCCTAGTCTTACTAGGATTCTAACTCATGACTTGTTTTAATTTGGTTTCTCAAACCAAATCAAATCAAAATTTGATCAACCTAATTAAAATAGGTATTAACCCAATTAAAAACCTAATTTAATCAGATTAAATTAGATTTAAATCTGATTTAATTTTCTAATCAAATTAGAAATTAGGTTGACCCAAGTCCTAATTGAACTAGGACTAGTTTTTTCCTTGCACTTGGCTTATCCAATAAACCAATTGGACTTGATCCAATCAAGCTCAAACTAAATTTAATTAAATCATATTTAATTAGGCTTAATCTCAACCCATTGACTTAATCAAATTAAGCTAATTAGCAATCAAATTGCTAATCGATCCTCCTGCAACACTTGCACTGGGTTAAATGTCAATCGTATTGATCATTTAACCCTAGAACGATTCTTCATTGTTGATCAACCATCCGATCGGATCATGAACTCTAATGTGTGTGACCTCATAGGTCCGAACGTAATCCGATAGCTCAGGAATAAATTTTTATACCAATCAAAGTGATCATCTAGCAATGGTACCCGACGATCGGATAGGTCGAATGTGTAGAACAACATCCTTAGAATCCATGCGGATATAGTTTCCATATAATTCATCTCCTTGACCAAAATGATCATAGAACATCTCAGAGTTCCACTGTCAACCCTGATCAGGTTGTCCACATTGTATTTTGTTGGTGCAAAAATCTGCCTGCGCCGGAGGAACTGGAGTCGCGGTCGCCACCGGGACCTGCAAAAGAAGTCTAAACTGGAGGTGGGGTTGCTCCGGCAAGACCCTCTGATGCTCAAGTCAGTTCTCTGCCTCAACAAGAATGGAGTGCTCGAATAAAAATTTTAGCAGAGTTTCTAGGTAAAAACGAGAGCTTATAGAATAACGTATCTGGGGTCCCCCTTTTTATAGGTGGAGGGGGCAACAAACTGATAGCGATGCCTGTAACCGTCTAGCAGTGGGCCATCCAGAGTCAGGGGAAATTTGTTGCGGAGAGTAGTGGAGCGGACCCGTGGCTATCACCGGGGCGTGCCACGTGGAGTCTGCCACGGGGAGTGGAGCGGCGTCCGTTGTCGCGACTTGCCAGAGAATGGAAGAATCATGCGGTATCCATCGCAGAAAGTGGAGCAGGATCATGCTCATTATTACGGCCTATCAGGGAGTGATGGGATCGCATGGAATCCGTCGCAGGAGGTGGAGCAGAGTCGTGGCCATTGCTGCAGCCTGCCAGGGGGTCCAGGCCTATCGACCAGAGTTTGGCTGGGGTGTTTGATGGGGAGATGTGACAGGCTACCCGTCTGAGAGGAGCTTGGAGCACGGCTCTCGCAGGAGCCCAGATGGAGTCTTCTTTCCATCGAAGTCGGGGATGAAATTTGACTCCCGTAGGAGCCCGGGCGAAGTCTACCTGTAGCTCGAGTCGTGGGCAGAGTCTGGCTCCCGTAGGAGTCCGGACGGAGCCTTTCTACATTCAAAGTTGGGGACAAGATCCGGCTCCCATAGGAGCTCGGGCGAAGTCTACCTGTAATCACAGTTAGGGGTGAAGTCCGGCTCCCGTAGGAGTCCGGACGAAGCTTACTTGCAATTAGAGTCAGGGACGAGGTCCGGCTCCCGTAGGAGTCCGGACGAAGTTTACCTACAGCTCGAGTCGTGGGCGGAGTCCGGCTCCCGTAGGAGTCCGGGCGAAGCCTTTCTGCATTCGGAGTTGGGGACGAGATCTGGCTCCCACAGGAGCTTGGGCAAAGTCTACCTGTAATCACAATCAAGAGTGAAGTTTGGCTCCCGTAGGAGTCCGGACGAAGCTTACTTGCAATTAGAGTCAGGGACGAGGTCCGGCTCCCGTAGGAGTCTGGACGAAGTTTACCTGCAGCTCGAGTCATGGGCGGAGTCTGGCTCCCATAGGAGTCCGGGCGAAGCCTTTCTGCATTCGAAGTTGGGGATGAGATCCGACTCCCGTAGGAGCTCGGGCGAAGCCTACCTGTAATCACAGTCAGGGATGAAGTCTGGCTCCCGTGGGAGTCCGGACGAAGCTTACTTGCAATTAGAGTCAGGGATGAGGTCCGGCTCCCGTAGGAGTCCGGATAAAGTTTACTTGCAGCTCAAGTCATGGACGGAGTCTGGCTCCTGTAGGAGTCCGGGCGAAGCCTTTCTGCATTCGGAGTTGGGGACGAGATCCGGCTCCTGTAGGAGCTTGGGCGAAGTCTTCCTGTAATCATAATCAAGGGTGAAGTCCGGCTCCCGTAGGAGTCCGGACGAAGCTTACTTGCAGTTAGAGTTAGGGACGAGGTCCGGCTCTCGTAGGATTCCGGACGAAGTTTACCTGCAGCTCGAGTCGTGGGCGGAGTCCGGCTCCCGTAGGAGTTCGGGCGAAGCCTTTCTGCATTCGGAGTTGGGGACGAGATCCGGCTCCTGCAGGAGCTTGGGCGAAGTCTACCTGTAATCACAGTCAAGGGTGAAGTCCGGCTCCTGTAGGAGTCCGGATGAAGCTTACTTGCAATTAGAGTCAGGGATGAGGTCCGGCTCCCATAGGAGTCCGGACGAAGTTTACCTGCAGCTCGAGTCGTGGGCGGAGTCCGGCTCCCGTAGGAGTTCGGGCGAAGCCTTTCTGCATTCGAAGTTGGGGACGAGATCCGGCTCCCGCAGGAGCTTGGGCGAAGTCTACCTGTAATCACAGTCAAGGGTGAAGTCCGGCTCTTGTAGGAGTCCGGATGAAGCTTACTTGCAATTAGAGTCAGGGATGAGGTCCGGCTCCCGTAGGAGTCCGGACGAAGTTTACCTGCAGCTCGTGTCGTGGGCGGAGTCCGGCTCCCATAGGAGCCTGTGCGGAGTCTGTAGGTGAAGTCGCGGGTGAGGTCTGGCTCTCGTAGGAGTCCGAGCGGAGCCTATAGGTGAAGTCGTGGGCGAGGTCTGGCTCCCGTAGGAGTCCGGATGAAGCCTGCAGGTGAAGTGATGGGCGAGGTCCGGCTCTCGTAGGAGTCCGGACATCGTGAAGAATTTAGTCGACGCTGGCGGGGGCCTGCCCGTCGGCAAAACTTAAGAGTGTGGTGGAGGCTCGGCCGCCCAGGAGGTTTGAAGAGATGTTGCCGGAGGTCGAAAGTCAGTTGAACCCCGGAGGGTCACTCTCCTCATGAACTTTGGCTGGGGGGGTATTTTATACCCAACACCAGTCCCCCTACTTTCGAGTTCGAATTTCGAATGAAGAAAGTACAGAAAAATTTTTGCAGCCGAAGTTATCCCCTTGAATCCTGTGCACGGTCGCCCCCAGATATTTTGTCATTAAATGCGCGCGTGCTGGAGTCTTTTCAAATCGGGGCGATTCGAGAGGACCCTTCGAAATTCCTGTTGGTATGCTGGCCCAGGTACGATATAGTAATGGCCCCGTCAGCTGTCAGCCTCTTTTAGCCGCCCGCCATGGCGAGTGGGACACGTGTCGAGCGCGGGTCGGCTTGGGGGATTCGCGATCATTATGGTGCCGGATCCCAGGGTCTATTTAAACCCGCCTTTCCGCCTGAAAAATTTTATCGGCATCCACCTTTTCTCTAAGAGTCCTGACCCTCCTTGGCGTCTTCTTTACCCTAGGCGTCCTTCGAGTCATCCCTGTCCTCGCCCCTCTGCATCCTTTAGGGTGATCTAGGTTAGTCCCAGAACCTTCGCTTTTGTTCTTACCACTTAGGGGCCTTTTCTCCTCCATTTTCTTCTATTGCATTCCTCTGAGTTGGTCTCCCGCAACCTCTCGCCCCTTGTCCCATCTGTTTTCTTCGAAATCTTTAGGGTCTTTATTTGAAGTCATTCGAAATATCTTCCGGCACCTTCGCCTTTAGCGGTTCCGGGAGTTCTTCCGCCTCAGCCCCCCAGGAGCCCCATCCTGTAGACGAACCCACTCCTGGGACCGGACTTCGCCCGATTTTTGCGTCGGGTGCTATTCCCTGTTCTCTGACTCCGGATGAACTCCTACTGATAAGGGTTCAGTATGGAGTTTCTCCGGAGTATGACCTAGAGCTTCCTGGCCCCTCCGACCGGGCTAGCACTCCCCCACCCGGTCATTTTTGCCTGTATCAGGAGGCATTTCGTGCTGGACTCCGGCTTCCGCTCCCGTCCTTTGTCGTCGCCCTTTTCCGCTTCCTAGATATCTCTTTAGCTTCAGTTGCTCCGAATTCTTTTAGGTTTTTGATAGGGATCCTCTCCCTTTTCCACGTAGTCAAGGTTCAGCCATCCCTCTCTCTGTTTAGGCACTTCTATACCTTCAAGCGTCACCTTTCGGTGAAGGACTGGTGGTATTTCTCCCCTCAGTTCGGCAAGAAGGGGTTGCTGAAAGGGGCTCCCTCTTCAATCCACAACTGGAAGGAAAAATACCTCTTCATCCACTGCCCAACTTTGAGGCTGGGCCTGCCCCCTTGGGGCTCTCTGAGGGACTCTGTCCGTCGGGCTCCCAGTCTGGGGGAGGACGACCTTCAGGCCGCCCGGAAGCTTCTTGACTATTCCGCTCCTTCCCTCCCAAATCTTCTGAGGGAGCAATTTTTGTTCAACATCGGTTTGAGCCCCCAGGATCTTGTGAGTACTCCATCTTTTCTTTTCTCTTCTTTTCTTCCATCCTTCTTCTTTTTCTTGCTTTCTCTTCCCCCTTCTTTCCTTCTCTCTCTCTTTTTTTCTTTTTTTTCTTTTTTTTTTTGCGTGTCACTTCTTCCTTTTTCACCCTACTACTGATTTTTGATTTTTTTTTTTTTTTTTTTAGGAATGGATGCTGAAGCAGCACGGATGCTCGTCAGGGGCCTCAAGGCCCACAAAAGGAAAGGTGCTGCGGCCTTCGGATCAGCAAAGAAGGCCAGGGTGGAGGAGATGAGCTCGACCGTGCCTGTCCAGGTGGCTCTCACGATCGACGTTCCTTCGGATGCCGAACCAACAGCCCCTCGGGCCTCTTCAAGGAGTCCGCCGACTGGGGCTCCCGTTTCGGAGGTCCGTTCCATGGAGGCACCCGGAGTCGAGAGGGGGATAAGGAGGAAGTCGGTGGCCCGCAGGGGGAGTAGCCATCGAGCCATCATTGAGGAGTCCCTTGGTTCCGAAGAGGAGCTGGAGAATTCCTTCAATGACAGGGACTTGATCAAGTGGTTGATCGACGGCAGCATTCTGCCTGAAGTCGTCGAGAGGATCGACCGCACCGATCCTGAGCAGTGGGTTTGGGACTCCCTAGGGTCTTTTTTCGAGGTAAACAAGTCTTCATTTAATTGGCTTTTCGACCCTTGTTCTGATCTCCTAACCATCCTTGCAGATTGGGCACCAGCTCCTTGCCAACATCGAGGCGACGAACCGGGCGAGGAGGGATGCCATCCAGGCAGAGGAGCATCACCGGGCTGAAGTCGCTCACCTCAAAGAAAAGGCCGTTGAAGTAGTTGCCCTCCAGGAGGCCCTGGAGAAAAAAAAGCAGGCCCGGGAGGAAGAGAAGCAGACCTCGGAGGAGACAGTGAGAAAGGTGGAGGCCGAGGTCGCCAATTTGGTGGAGCAGATTTCGGTCTTGGTCTCGGAGGCCAGGGGTCTTGCGGTAGAGGAGTTCAAGGCCTCTGCGGAGATGAGAGACCTGAACGTCCGATTCGGCCAGGAAGCATTCATCAAGGGGTTCGAGCTCTATCAAGAGAAGGTGGCCAGGAAATTTTTCGAGCTCGACCTCAGCTTCTTGGGCTAGGAGTCTGAAGATGAGGCCGGTCCCTCTCCTACCGCAGCCCCCTTCCAGGGACACCGAGCTCCCCAACTCCTATTGCAGAGGTCTGAGACCTCCGACCTTGTATATATATATATATATATTTTGTAATTTTTTCTTTTCTTTTTGTCTTCAAGAAATATTCACTCAATAAAGTCAAATTTCTTGTTGTGGATGGCTTCTCCTTTCTTCCTTCCCCCTTTTTATTTTTCTTTCTGCAATGGGATGCGCCTTGACGCTTTTGTCTCTCGATGGAAGTGTCCTGCCGAAGCACTTTCCCTGCCCCAGGGGATTCCACTGAAGTCCACGATCCAGCGGCTAAAGAAGGAAGTTCTTCAGTTGACAAAAGGGTCGAAGAAGATGGAAGGCGAGCTTCGCAGGTTAAGGGAGAGTTATTCCGAAGCCACCTCGGAGGCCACCCGCTTTCGAAATCTCCACATGAAGGGGATCATGGAATACAACCGGAGGAAGGCGGACTTCGCGAGGGAGCTTGAGGAACACAAGAAGAGCACCAGCGATCGAATCTGGGCTCAAACTGCCAAGATCAGTTCTATCAGGATGGAACTGTCAGCTGCGCAGGAGAGGATTGGCCAGCTGAAAGGAAGTTCATCCCGACTCTTGGCTCGGGCCGACGGTGATCGGGAGTGGTCGAAGAAGGTCTCTGACCTTCAGCAGCAGCTTCAGGATGTCGAGGTGAGCTATGATGTGCATTGGGTCGGCTGACGCAGGCAGGTGGATGAATATAAAGGGAGACTCAGGATGGCGACCGACGAAGTCATCCATCTCCAAGGGCAGCTGGCCAACAGGGCCCAGCTCGCTTCTTCTCGGGATTCCAATGAACTCCAGTCCCTAAGAAGAACTGTCGAAGGGCTTTCTGTCACCCTTGGGGAGAGGATGGCTGAGCTGCAGCAATCGAAGATCCAACTGGCGTGCGAGCAGCAGGCCATCAAGGACACAGAGGCGGAGTTCGAGATCCTGAGAAAGAGGCATCGAGAAGTGGAGAACGAAAGCCAGCGGCTTCGTCGGACGCTCCAGGATGCACTGCTGAAAAAGGGAGGGCTAGAAGAAGAAGTTGAAAATCTGAGGCAGTCCTGGATAAGGGGTGAAGCGGATAATTCGAGGTCGGAAGGAGCAGAGCTTCCCTAGGACTCTTTTTGGCCTTCCATCTTTCCATGCATACATTTTCTCTTTTGTTGTTTTGTCTTGCTTTTGTCATTTTGCTCTTCTTTCTTTAGCCTGCCGAGCTTTGTAGTGTATACTTTGTGAATGAAATGAAAAGGAGATTTTGTGTTACCTCGTCCGCATGTTGTATCAAGTTATCGTCCGTCGAATTCCTTATCTTTAAGACTAGTCCGACGTCGATGTCGTCTGGAGGTGCCCAATCATTGCCACGCCGATTTGCTTTTCTTGTCATCCGTGGCCATAGGCTTGAGCTTGGTGGTCCGAATTCTGCATCGCCTCGAAGGTGTCACTATTTTCTTGACCTGTGTCGAGAGCTTTCTTAGGGGCCAGGGATGTTAGGTAGGAACTTTCCGTCTTTGTTGAGACGAGGTTCCTTAGGTCCTTGGTGTGGTTTGTTTTCCGTCTGCTGTCGGCGTAATTCGTCGCTTTCCTTTTCAATTCTCCTCCTCTTTTCGAGTGAGGGTCCTCCCCTTGCTTTTTAAGGGATCGCGTAGAAGTGTAGAGGTGCCATTGAGGGGACCTTTCCCCTTATCCAATTTCATTGGGCAGCCGGGTCCTTGTCGTCATTAGGACGAGGTTCCCCCTCTGTCCTTGACGTGGTTGATCTCAGTTCGGGTTAGGATGAGGTTCCCATCCTGTTCCCAATGGGGCAGTGGGGGCACATAGGGGTCGTCGCAAGGGCCTCTTCCCCCATCCGGTCTAAAAGAATCGGGCCTTCGACTTTGCTCATGTCAGGGCGAGGTTCTTCTCCTGTCCCTAACATGGCTGTGGGGGCACATGTGGGCGCTGTTTGGCCTCTCCCCCCATCCGATCTAAGAAGAACCGAGCCTTCGACTTTGCTCACGTTAGGGCGAGGTCCTCCTCCTATCCCTGACGTGGCCGTGGGGAAGCATAAGGGCATTGTAGGGCCTCTCCCCCCATCCGGTCTAAAAGAACCGAGCCTTTGACTTTGCTCACGTTAGGGCGAGGTTCTCCTCCTGTCCCTAACGTGGCTGTGGGGGTGTGTAAGGGCGTTGAAGGGCCTCTTCCCCCATCCGGTCTAGGAGAATCGGGCCTTTGACTTTGCTCATGTTAGGGCGAGGTTTTCCTCCTGTCCCTAACATGGCTGTGGGGGCGCTCAAGAGCCGTTATATGGGCCTCTCCCCCGGTCCGACCTTAAAATAATCAGACTTTCATTTTGCTCATGTTAGGACGAGGTTCTCCTCCTGTTCCTAACATGACCTTGTTATAATTGTTTGAAGGGGTCGCCCCCAATCGTAACAAGTCCATGCCGAAAGGGAAAGACATGCAAAGTCGAAAGGAATTTTGATTCAAAGTAAAGTCGTGAGTAGTACATTTACAGGTTTCTCGAGTTCCATGGTTGTGGAAGGTCTGCTCCTCCTTGAGGGCCTCCGGTGATGGAGTCGATGGTCACGATTGGAGGCCGATCTCCAGGCTGCTCCTCCCTCCTTGGCGGTTCAGGTTGCGGTAGGACCCTTGGCCGATCTTCTCTACCCTTAGGTCGGCGTCGAATGAACCTATCGAGTCGGCCTCGTCGGATGAGCTCTTCGATCTCATCTCCGAGCTGGATGCATTCCTCCGTGTCGTGGCCATGGTCGCGATGGTAGAGATAGAACTTGTTGGGGTTGCGCTTCCCGGGGTGTGTGCGCATCCTCTCTGGCCTAGGGAGCTACTCCCTGACCTCCATCGGTACCTGGGTCTTCGAGGCATTGAGGGGGGCATAGTTGCAGAATCTTCCCGGTGGAGAACCCCACCAGACTCTGAGGTTCGGACTTCTCTGCCTACATACCTAGGGAGGAGTATGGACACGCTTATGCCCAAGAGGGGATCGAGAATGCGACCGAGCTTCTCTCGGCCTTTTTTCGACTGTGGGCTTACTCGAGTCTCCCGCCTGCCGCTCTCTCGTAGTCTCTTCATCCTTCATTTTGAAGGCTTCCTCCGCTCGAGCATACCCTTCAGCTCGGGCCAACAAATCAGCAAAATCCCTGGGGTACTTCTTCTCCAGAGAGAACAAAAGGTCATTCTTCTGAAGGCCGCCCTTCAGAGAGGCCATTGCTACCGATTGGTCTAAATTTTGGACCTCCAGCGCTGCAACATTGAAACGATTGATGTAGACCCAGATGGACTCTCCCTCCCACTGCTTGATATTAATGAGGGACTCCAAACTCTTCTGGGGGTGTCGGCTACTGACGAAATGGGCCACAAATTGGTGGCTCATCTGATCGAAGGAAAAAATGGTACTCGGCTTCAGCGCCGATACCAGTTTTTTGCTGCTCCCTTCAAGGTGGACGAGAAGGCCCGGCACAGAATGGCGTCAGGTGCGCCATGAAGCAGTATCATCATTCGGAAGGCCTCCAGATGATCAACTGGGTCCGAAGTCCTATCGTAGCTTTCGAATAGGGGGAGTTTGAAGTTTGGCGGGATCAGTTCCTGCATGATCATTTGAGAAAAGGGAGGGTCAGTGCAAATATCCTCATCATAGGCGGGGGGAGCATGGCAGAGTTCTTCGATCCGTCGGTTCATCTCCTGGAGTCTCCAATCCAGGAAATCCTCCCGACTTCGGGTCTCGAGGGTCCTCTGGCAGAATGGGGGCAGGGATCTTCCAGGGGTGGAGTCGTGATCTGATTGAGGGCTCTCCACCCTCGGGTTCATCTTCCCAGGAAAGATGGGGCGGCTGGCCCATGTGGCCCACCCCACTGCCAGATTCTGGTGTTCCGGTGATGCCCTTTCCAGGCGTACTGATGCCTGCGGCTGCTGCTGCTGCATGGCCTGCACAGCTTCAGTGAGGCCCCTGACCTGCTGTGCTAGAAGATCAAATTGCTCCATGCCGACCGCCATTGCCGGAGGAGGAGGAGGAGGCTGGGAAACTGAAGGTGAGATCGGAGCCTGAGATCTGGCCGCGGAGGTCGTGGATCATCGCGTGGATGCCTTGCGGGGAGGCATCGGGCAAAGACCAAGTGGATGAAGGAGGAGAGGGTGCCGGAAAAGATGCCCGAGGGCAGTCCCATTGAGCACTCCTTTAAGAACAAGGGTACTGCGAAGACACAGGCTCCTTCCTCTAGTGCCAATTCTATTGGTGCAAAAATCCGCCTGTGCCGGAGGAGCTGGAGTCACGGTCGCCATCGGGACCTGCAAAAGAAGTCTAAACCGGAGGTGGGGTTGCTCCGGCAAGACCCTCCGACGCTCAAGTCAGTTCTCTGCCTCAACAAGAATGGAGTGCTCGAATGAAAATTTTAGCAGAGTTTCTAAATAAAAATGAGAGCTTATAGAATAACGTATCGGGGTCCCCCTTTTTATAGGCGGAGGGGGCAACAAACTGATAGGGATGCCTGTAACCGTCTGGCAGTGGGCCATCCAGAGTCAGGGAAAATTTATTGCGGAGAGTAGTGGAGCGGACCCGTGGCTATCACCGGGGCGTGCCACGTGGAGTCTGCCATAGGGAGCGGAGCGACGTCCGTTGTCGTGACTTGCCAGAGAATGAAAGAATCATGCGGTATCTGTCGTAGGAAGTGGAGCAGGATCGTGGTCATTATTACGGCCTGTCAGGGAGTGATGGGGCCGCGTGGAATCCATCGCAGGAGGTGGAGCAGAGTCGTGGCCGTTGCTGCGGCCTGCCAGGGGGTCCAGGCCTATCGGCCGGAGTTCGGTTAGGGTGTTTGATGGGGAGATGTGACTGGCTACCCATCTGAGAGGAGCTTGGAGCACGGCTCTTGCAGAAGCCCGGATGGAGTCTTCTTTCCATCAAAGTCGGGGATGAAATCCGGCTCCCGTAGGAGCCCAGGCGAAGTCTACCTACAGCTTGAGTCGTGGGTGGAGTCCGGCTCCCGTAGGAGTCCGGACTGAGCCTTTCTACATTCGAAGTTGGGGACGAGATCCGGCTCCCGTAGAAGCTCGGGCGAAGTCTACCTGTAATCACAGTCAGGGGTGAAGTCCGGCTCCCGTAGGAGTCCGAACGAAGCTTACTTGCAATTAGAGTCAGGGACGAGGTCCGGCTCCCATAGGAGTCCGGACGAAGTTTACCTGCAGCTCGAGTCGTGGGCGGAGTCCGGCTCTCGTAGGAGTCTGGGCGAAGCCTTTCTGCATTCGAAGTTGGGGACGAGATCCGGCTTTCGCAGGAGCTTGGGCGAAGTCTACCTGTAATCACAGTCAAGGGTGAAGTCCTGCTCCCGTAGAAGTCCGGACGAAGCTTACTTGCAATTAGAGTCAGGGACGAGATCCGACTCCCGTAGGAGTCTGGATGAAGTTTACCTGCAGCTCGAGTCGTGGGCGGAGTCCAACTCCCGTAGGAGTCCGGGCGAAGCATTTCTACATTCGGAGTTGGGGATGAGATCCGACTCCCGTAGGAGCTCGGGCGAAGCCTACCTGTAATCACAGTCAGGGGTGAAGTTTGGCTCCCGTGGGAGTTCGGACTAAGCTTACTTGCAATTAGAGTCAGGGACGAGGTCCGGCTTCCGTAGGAGTCCGGACGAAGTTTACCTGCAGCTCGAGTCATGGGCGGAGTCTGGCTCCCGTAGGAGTTCGGGCGAAGCCTTTCTGCATTCGGAGTTGGAGACGAGATCCAGCTCCCACAGAAGCTTGGGCGAAGTCTTCTTGTAATCACAGTCAAGGGTGAAGTCTGGCTCCCATAGGAGTCCGGACGAAGCTTACTTGCAATTAGAGTCAGGGACGAGGTCCGGCTCCTATAGGAGTCTGGACGATGTTTACCTACAGCTCGAGTCGTGGGCGGAGTCCAGCTCCTGTAGGAGTCCGGGCGAAGTCTTTCTGCATTCGGAGTTGGAGACGAGATCCGGCTCCCGCAGGAGCTTGGGCGAAGTCTACCTGTAATCACAATCAAGGGTGAAGTCTGGCTCCCGTTGGAGTCCGGACGAAGCTTACTTGCAATTAGAGTCAGGGATGAGGTCCGGCTCCCATAGGAGTCCGGACGAAGTTTACCTGCAGCTCGTGTCGTGGGCGGAGTCCAGCTCCTGTAGGAGCCTGTGCGGAGTCTACAGGTGAAGTCGCGGGCGAGGTTCGGCTCCCGTAGGAGTCCGGGCGGAGCCTGCAGGTGAAGTCGTGGGCGAGGTCCGGCTCCCGTAGGAGTCCGGACGAAGCCTGCAGGTGAAGTCGTGGGCGAGGTCTGGCTCCCGTAGGAGTCCGGACATCGCGAAGAATCTCATCGATGCTGGCGGGGGCCTGCCCGTCGGCAAAACTTAGGAGTGTGGTGGAGGCTCGGCCGCCCGGGAGGTTTGAAGAGATGTTGTCAGAGGTCGGAAGTCAGTTGGACCCCGGAGGGTCACTCCCCTCACGAACTTCGGCTGGGGGGGTATTTTATACCCAACATATTTTAAAATATCAAATCCATCTGATGGATTACCCTGGCCAAGGTTTTACTAAATTGAAATACAGCAACTCATTCTTCTCCAACTCTTGGAGTGGTCAATCCCATCTCGATCACACTCTGACTTCGCAAGTACTTGACTGTGCCCAGAAGCTTTCCATTCCTGAATTAAAAATTCAGTTAGTCCAGTACCAAAACACAGTGAGTTGCTTGCAAGTCACTGAGGCGATCTCAGTTCTAAGGGATATTTATATCTATATCCCATCAGAGACATTCTCGACAGCAGAATGCTCTAGAGTTGGTCACATTCAATAATGATGTACCTTTACATCTTATCTGTATGCCATATCAGTGTCTCCACACTCCTTGATTAAGAGGACAACCAACCCATATGGCCTACAGTGACCTATGCTCGATAGAAGCTGTCATCCTTATTAACAGCTTATCATTTGGTCATGAACAGTTTTAAGGACTAATCAATAAATCCTCTCTTTATCGAATTTAAATAGCCCTAAGGACTTCATCATAACAACGGAGTTCATTAGAAGATGAAGACTTATGATGAAAATACCAAAAATATATTTTATTTATTAACAAATCAATTACAATACTTGATTACTCAACCATCAACAGCTTGACGATTGGCTTTTGGGATACATTTTCCAACATTATTGACCATACTCCTTAGTTAAGTCCGACCCATCATTCACAAGCAAGTGCAAGGCCATCATTGAGTCTCTCACCTAACAGTTATTGGGGCTCAACCCCATCCTTACCCTGGAGTAATTCTTTGCTAATAGAGTGGTTGCATGTTTCTGATACAACTAAACCACTGTGACTAGCCGAGAACAATCCACACCAGTAGCACACCCGCACATCCACAATGGTGGAAGATCTATGGACTTAATATTTATGAAAAAAATTTAAATTTAGATCTCATCTAATCAGTCATTATATGATCGATCTAATTGATATGGGTTAAACCAAAATGCCAAGCAACCTTATTGAAGATCCAATCTTCCAAATTGGCCAGATAAGTGGAGATCGGTAAGGGTCCCCTCATTGCTTTCTTTAGACACAAATAAATGGGCCAAATCAGCTAATGAAATTAATTAAATAACTGCCTCTCAATTACTTACTTTGAACACCAATAGGTCAATTGGTCTAAATAGGTTAACTTAAGCGAATCAGGCTCAAACCACTGAGCCAAATTAGATTCTTAAGTCAATCAATTCTACATATGAGATTCAATCAATTTGATCAATAATAATTGCTGGATCATATAACTTAATTGGTCTAATCCTTATCAACACTTGACTCAACTTGATCTATTACTTAATCCAATTAAACCCATAACATTCAAATCAAAAACCCTAGATGCAATCTAACTACATGATCTAATTTTTGATTTTTTTATAACCAAAATCCTCATACATAAATATAAATTTTAGATTTCAAAACTAAATTTTAAATCTAATTTTTTTGCATAAAAGATAAGTTTGAAATTATGAAATAAACTTTCAGATTTAACATATAAGCACATATCTCATATATGTTCATAAAATTCAGATCTAAACAAAAAAATAAATCATAACATAATATCATATATCTCATATACAAATCATGAATCATATTGATAATAATTTTTTGATCTAAATATGTAATTATATATATCTCATATATGAATCATGAATCAGATCAAATAAAATTTTAAATTTATGCATACATCTACATATCACATAAGTATGAACTAGAAATCATTTTAGAACAAAATTTAGATCTATGCATGCTTTCATATATCAATAATATATTTTATAATTAAATTTAAAATAAATTTAAAATTTAAAATATTCATCTATACATCTCATGTATCAAGAAAAAATCAGATTTTAAAATTTTTTTTAAACATGTATGTAAATTTCATATGTGTGAAACCCGTGGCTCTGATACCACTGTTGGGATTTTGATGTCGGGGTATGCATGTATGTTTCAAACTTTTTTTTTTAAATATGATAGTAAAATAGAAGATTAATTTTTTTTTTAATCTATATCATACATGCATAAAATATAAACCACTAGGATCTACTTCATATGCTGAAATTAAACATATGCTGAAATTGATCATGTGATCGAATCACATACCTGTTTCGTAATTTTTTTCTTCAAATCTAGATCTGAAAGAGAAGAGACTCTCTCTTAACCATGCAAGTATCCGATCTCTATAGGTATCCACTTAGGATCAGCCTGAAATAGTACTCTTAAAATTGATTTTTCTTCTCCAAAAAAAATCAATCTACAAATCTGAACGAAGCCTAGATCGCGATCAACTCTTTGATCCTTCCCTTGATCTTCTTCTTCTCTTACTTTTTCTTTTTTAGATAATGAAGCAACCAGAGAGTAGAAACCAGCAATCAAGTACAATGCCCAAACCCCTTTTGGGTGTGAAGATGGAGGACATCCAAGATGGTGGACGTTGGAACTCCAAGGAAGAAGAGAGGGAGAAGAGAAAAGAGGGCATGGGACTCTCCAAAAGGGGGCATGGGCTATTGGTTGAAGTGCTTAGGAACCTTAGGGGAGGCCCGTTTAAATAATCATAAGGTTTGAATCTTATTCAAAATCAAACAAGCACTTAATACAAGTCCTACTTGCATTATGTTTCTTTATTCTTTTAGTTATTTGACTTCCTTTAGGAAACTAATTAGGCACCAACTATTGGAGCCCTTGCACCCACAAAATCACACCCCACTTTGCACCCATGGAATTTCTCATAAAGGATCCACATGCCCTCTAATAGATGGGCACGTCCAACTTGATCAAATCAAGTGGCACCCAATCAAAAATATCAAGGAAATTAATTAAGGACTTGCACCCTTAATTCATTTGATCCAAAATCTTAGCCACCCAACAATTGAAGCCCAATGAATCTAATTTATTTTGATTATTAGTAGATAATTTAGTTTGAATTAATCTTACCAAATAAAAAATTTAAATGTAAAGAGAAAATTGGATCCAACCATGTGCTAGAAAGATTATCCTGAACCCAATAGGGTTTCTCTAAACTCAATTGAGGCTTCATAAGTCCAATTGCTTATTCCAGATCTAATCTTTTTGTTGTATAATTTTGTAGGTTCAATTCTATCTGATAGTGAGATATACAATAATCTTTATTATTGTATCATTGAAACTCTTTTCAATGGATCGAAATAATTTCACTCTAACTCATCAAGAATTGTCGATCCTGAGCAATCCTAGTAAGCTCTCACAATCCACCAGTGACACCTAGCAGTATGTAGTGGCAACCCAGTAGAACCAAAAATGAACCTCAAGGTATAGTTAACGTATGATTTAGTCTCTCTATCATGAGTTCCGACTAGATGGTAGGTCATAGATAAATCATCAAATCTCATCATCAGTCATATGATAGATTTGATCAGCTCAAGTCTAATTGTGATCTTTATAAAAATTCTTTTCTAACAATCACACTGTTATGGCCATAGACTCTCAGACTTAATATTTCAAATCTCATAGGACTACTCCTTTCTATCAAGATCGATAGATCCCATCTTGATGCCACCCTACTCCTACAGTGGACCAACTATCGCCGACATCCACTATAAGGGCTCATTGAGACTATATTTATATATCAGTCAAACTCCAATAGCCTCACTATGAGCAGTCGTACCATCATAGATCAAAAGATCATTCACACAACTGCAGCATCGAGATAATCACTGATGATTGAGTAGAAATCTAAGTGATCTCATATGATCACACTCAGTATTAGTTGTTCTCTAACAACTACCGCACTCATCGCTCAGTGTCTCTACACTATAAATCAAAAACTTATCTTCCTCAAAAGAAGTGATCTGTATATTGGTCTATCCGAATCGATCACCATCCTCATAATAATACTATTGTTGGTGCAAAAATCTGCTTGCGCCGGAGAAGCTGGAGTTGGGGAAGTCGCGGTCGCCGTCGGGACCTGCAAGGGAAGTCTAAACCGGAGGTGGGGTTGCTCCGGCAAGACCCTCCAACGCTCAAGTCAGTTCTTTGCCTCAACAAGAATGGAGCGCTCGAACGGAGAATTTAGCAGAGTTTTGAGATAAGAAATGAGCTTAGAGAATAACGTATCTAGGTCCCCCTTTTATAGGTGGAGGAGGTAACGGATTGATGGCGACGTTTGTAACTGTCTGGTAGTGGGCCGCTCGTAGTCAGGGGGACTTTATTGCGAAGGGTAGTGGAGCGGAATCGTGGCTATCGCCGTAGCTCGCCACGTGGAATCAGTTGCGAGGAGTGGAGCAGCGTCCGTTGTCGTGACATGCCAACGGAGGGGAGAATCGTGCGGTATCCGTTGCAGGAAGTGGAGCAGGATCGTGGCCGTTATTGCGGCCTACTATGAAGTAGTGGAGTCACGCAGCACCTGCCGCAGGGAGCGGAGCAGAATCATGGCCATTGATACAGCCTGTCAGAGAGTAATGGGGTCGCGCAGGGTCCGCCGCAGAGAGTGGAGCAGGGCTGCGACCGTTACTGTGGCCTGTCAGGGGTGATGGAGCAGTGCGGGATCCATTGTAGGAAGTGGAGCAGGGCCGCCAAGGGGCGCAGATCTATCGGTTGAAGCTCAGCAGCGGTCGGAGTCTGGCCTCTATAGGAATCCGGGCGGAGTCTTCCTGTAATCAAAGTTAAAGGTGAGGCCCGACTCTCGTAGGAGTCCGGACGGGGTTTACCAGCAGTTGACGTTGAGGATCGAGCCTGGCTCCCGTAGGAGTCCGGGCGGAGTCCCCTTGCTGTTGAAGTCGTCGGCGGAGTCTGGCTCCCGTAGGAGTCCGGACGCAGTCTGTTTTGTAGCCGTTGGAGTCGAGGACGAAGTCCGGCTCCCGTAGGAGTCCGGACGAAGCTTGCCAGTAGTTGACGTTGAGGGTCGAGCCCGGCTCCCGTAGGAGTCCGGGCAGAATCCCCTTGCTGTTGAAGTCGTCGGCGGAGTCCGGCTCCCGTAGGAGTCCGGACGCAGTCTGTTTTGCAGCCGTTGGAGTCGAGGGTGAAGTCCAGCTCCCGTAGGAGTCCGAACGAAGCTTGCCAGCAGTTGACGTTGAGGACCGAGTCCGGCTCCCGTAGGAGTCCGGGCGGAATCCCCTTGCTGTTGAAGTCGGCGGCGGAGTCCGGCTCCCGTAGGAGTCCGGACGCAGTCTGTTTTGCAGCCGTTGGAGTCGAGGGCAAAGTCCGACTCCCGTAGGAGTCCGGATGAAGCTTGCCAGTAGTTGACGTTGAGGACCGAGTCTGGCTCCCGTAGGAGTCCGGGCGGAATCCCCTTGCTGTTGAAGTCGTCGGCGGAGTCTGGCTCCCGTAGGAGTCCGGACGCAGTCTGTTTTGCAGCCGTTGGAGTCGAGGGCGAAGTCCGGCTCCCGTAGGAGTCCGGACGAAGCTTGCCAGCAGTTGACGTTGAGGACCAAGTTCGGCTCCCGTAGGAGTCCAGGCGGAATCCCCTTGCTGTTGAAGTCGTCGACGGAGTCCGGCTCCCGTAGGAGTCCGGACGCAGTCTGTTTTGCAGCCGTTGGAGTCGAGGGCGTAGTCCGACTCCCGTAGGAGTCCGGACGAAGCTTGCCAGCAGTTGATGTTGAGGACCGAGTCTGGCTCCCGTAGGAGTCCGGGCGGAATCCCCTTGCTGTTGAAGTCGTCGACGGAGTCCGGCTCCCGTAGGAGTCCGGACGCAGTCTGTTTTGCAGCCGTTGGAGTCGAGGGCGAAGTCCGGCTCCCGTAGGAGTCCGGACGAAGCTTGCCTTTAAGGTCGGCCTTGCTGGCGGAGTTGTTGATTTTGTTGAGGACTTCGGCTCGGGGTATTTTATACCCAACACTAGTCCCCCTACTTCCGAGTTTGAATTTCGAACGTAGGAAGTACAGAGAGATGGGCACAGTCGAAGCCGTCCCCTCGCATCCTGTGCACTGCCGCCCCCAGATATTTTGGCATTTAATGTGTGCACATCAGAGCCCATTTTCCGGTGAAGGCGACCTGAAGAGTCTTTTCGGAACCCCTGCCAGAACGCGATCCCAAGCATCGTGCTACGAAAATTCATGAACGGTCAACCCTCGATAGCGGTGAAGGGGACATGCGGGATGCGTGGCACGCACCAGTTGGCCCAGGAACACCTGCCGCCATAACTGCGCTAGGATCCGTCGGCTATTTAAACCCCCTAATCTCCCTTCATGGCTTCATCCTGTCGATAGGACGGTACCTTTCTTTCACCTGAGAGCCTAGCTACTCAGCTACTTCCCTTGCACCAGTCCCTGCCTTCTTCAGCCCCCCACTTCTTCTCTGAGGGTTCCCACACCATGTCTTCTACCCCGGAGGCCCTCCTTGAAGGGATATCTAGGGCTTGGAGGAAGGCGAGGAGGAGAACAGCGGCCGGTGAGGATCTCCATCGTTTCAAAGGAGGCTCAAGGAAGAATTCCTTCAACAACAGGGGTTTAATAACGGGGGCCGTCAGTAAAGTTATTCTGCCCGAGAATTTCGGAGTAGAAAGGCGGGGTGATACCGGTCAAGAGGGCAGAGCCGCCGTCACAATCTGTGGCGGGATCCTTGATGCCGCCGGGGCCGAGGGACCAGAAGCGGTCGGCGTCGATGGTGGGGCAGTGGAACTTGTTGCGGGGATGGTGGAAGTAGCGCATGCCGACCATGCCGGAACATGTTGGGTGGCGGCTGTCGTGGAGCATTCGGAGGCGGAGCATATCCTTGACATCGTCGCTACCTCCAAAGTGACTCCGGCTCTTCTTGAAACAGGTCTTCGTCACTGCCGCCGTTGCCT
Organism: Elaeis guineensis; assembly: GCF_000442705.2. Classification (NCBI taxonomy): domain Eukaryota; kingdom Viridiplantae; phylum Streptophyta; class Magnoliopsida; order Arecales; family Arecaceae; genus Elaeis; species Elaeis guineensis. Next base: position 14,117,651 of record NC_026006.2, on the reverse strand, counting down.
TTACAGCCCCCGAGAATCTATCCCACCCTTTTCCCCCTAGGGTTGGGACTTCGGAGATGGAGTGAAGTGAGATGGGATGAGAGCCGATAGGTCTGCTACACGCACTGGAGAATGCGGCTGAGGAGGACAGAGACGGGAAGAGGAGTTCGTAGCTTGGAGCGGCCTCCGGTATATCCTTTCCAAGCCGTATTCGTGAGGCTCGCAATGATGTATATCTTTTTTTTTTTTTTTCCCGACCCACTGGGTCTTGTAACGTATATCTTATTAAATGAAGAGGAAATTTTGTTACCTTGTCTGTACCTTGCATCGAATAGTTGTCTGTCGAACTTCTTCATTTTTCTTTTGTCTTTTTCACATCATCTTAAGGTCATCAACGACCTCTTTTATTCGTGCAGGGTTGTTATTTGCCGAGCTCCTTTTCGACTTTTACACCGTTCGAAGATACCCGGTTGTCATTCTGTCAATGGCTGCAGGTTCGCTTGGGGTCATTCGGGTCCGGGGTCCCTCCCAAGGTTTGAATTCGAGGATCCGAGCCTCTGTCACCCTCGGGCGCTGTTTGTTTTCCAATCATCACTGTTGCAATCCATTGCCTTCTTTTTTTGCTTGGAGTCTTTCTCCGCTAAAGTCGAGGCGAAGTTCGGCTCCTGTGGGAGTCCGAAAGGAGAATCCCTCTCGAAGTTGGAGTTGTGGGCGGAGCCCGGCTCCTGTAGGAGTTCGGGCGGAGCCTTTCTCGACGTCGTGGACAGAGCCCGGCTCCTGTAGGAGTCGGGGCGAAGTCTTCCTGCAATCAAAGTCATAGGCAAAGTCTGGCTCCCGTAGGAGTCCGGTCAAGGCTTACCGGCAGTCGCTGTTGTCGGCGGAGTCCAGCTCCCGTAGGAGTCCGGGCGGAGCTGTCCTGTAGTCGATGTCGGTGATGGAACCCAGCTCCCGTAGGAGTCCGGGCGGAGCCGTCATGTAGTCAAAGTCGGTGACGAAGCCCGACTCCCGTAGGAGTCTGGGCTAGGCTTACCACCGGTCGAAGTTGCTTAAGCTAGGGCAAGGCTTTCCTCTTGGGGGGGCGCATATGGGCGTTGCAGGGCCTCTCCCCCCATCCGGTCTAAAAGAGCCGGGCCTTTAACTTTGTTCATGTCAGGACGAGGTCCTCCTCCTGTTCCTGACATGGCTGCGGGGGCACATATGGGCGTTGTAGGGCCTCTCCCCCCATCCGGTCTGAATGGAACCGGGCCTTCGACTTTGCTCAAGTTAGGACGAGGTTCTCCTCCTGTCCCTAATGTTGGAAAATGTGTCCCAAAAAGCCAATCGTCAAGCTGTTGATGGTTGAGCAACCAAGTATTGTAATTGATTTGTTAATAAATAAAATATATTTGGTATTTTCATCATAAGCTTTCATCTTCTAATGAACTCCGTTGTTATGATGAAGTCCTTAGGACTATTTAGGTTCGATAAAGAGAGGATTTATCGATTAGTCCTTAAAACTGTTCACGACCAAATGATAGGCTGTTAATAAGGACGACAGCTTCTATCGAGCATAGGTCGCTGTAGGCCATATGGGTTGGTTGTCCTCTTAACCAAAGAGTGTGGAGACACTGGTATGGCATACAGGTGAGATGTAAGGGTACATCGTCATTGAACGTGACCAACTCCAGAGCATTCTGCTGTCGAGAATGTCTCTGATGGGATATAGGTATAAGTGTCCCTTAGACTTGAGATCACCTCAGTGACTTGCAAGCAACTCACTGTGCTTTGGTACCGGACTAACTGAATTTTTAATTCAGAGATGGAAGGCTTCTGGGCACAGTCAAGTACTTGCGAAGTCAGAGTGTGATCGAGATGGGATTGACCACTCTAAGAGTTGGAGAAGAATGAGTCGCTGTATTTCAATTTAGCAAAACCTTGGCTAGGGTAATCCATCAGATGGATTTGATATTTTGAAATACAATGTGGACAACCTGATCAGAGTTGACAGTTGAGCTCTGGGATGTCCTATGATCATTTTGGTCAAGGGGATGAATTATATGAAAACTATATCCGCATGGGTTCTAAGGATGTTGTTCTACACATTCGACCTATCCGGACGTCGGGTATCATTGCTAGATGGTCACTTCGATTGGTATAGGAATTTATTCCTATGCTACCGGCTTAGGTTCGGACCTATGAGGTCACACACATTAGAGTTCATGATCCGATCGGATGGTTGATCAACGATTAAGAATCATTATAGGGTTAAATAATCAATACGATTGACATTTAACCCAGTGCAAGTGTTGCAGGAGGATCGATTAGCAATTTGATTGCTAATTGGCTTAATTTGATTAAGCCAATGGGCTGAGATTAAGTCTAATTAAATATGATTTAATTAGATTTGGTTTGGGCTTGATTGGATCAAGTCCAATTGGTTTATTGGATAAGCCAAGTGCAAGGAAAGACTAGTCCTAGTTCAACTAGGACTTGGGTCAATCTAATTTCTAATTTGATTAGAAAATTAAATCAGATTTAAATCTCATTTAATCTGATTAAATTAGGTTCTTAATTAGGTTAAGACCTATTTTAATTGGGTTGATCTAATTTTGATTTGATTTGGTTTGGGAAACCAAATTAAAACAAGTTATGAGACAGAATCCTAGTAGGACTAGGATTCCACCTTGCGCCACATAAACCTTCTCCACGCCCTCTCTCTTATTCAACGCCAATCTCCACTTATTTTGTGCGACAAAAGCCATCTCCCAGATCTCTCCCACGTTCACAAAAGGTCTCCTCTCTTCTTTCTTACATGGAAGGTGATTTGGATCAAATCTAAAAGGAATAAGTTTGGATTTCGAATTCTATGAGATAGAGTTTTAGAAATCCAAAACTCTTTCAATTTTGCACCGAATTTATCCAAATTTTTTTTGGAATTTTCGTGGCTTTTAGGGTTTATATTGTACACCCTTTTCTAGTGATCCATGCATGAAAATATGGAGGAGGTAATCAAGAGTTGGGCGTCCCTTAACTTGCCATGTTTGGATAAGCCTTGACTAGGTGTTTGACCTAGATAAGGACTCTATCATATCTCTCTATATAAGATGAGTTTCTTCATGAAATTTTAAGGAGAGATAGATATTTGAGATGCCTTTTTGCCATCAAAAAATCAGAGAGAAATACCTTTGGGTCGTAGAGATATAAAAGATGCAAGTTTGGGTGTCTAGAGAGAAAAACGTGAAGAAGAAGAGGGTCTTCTTCTTGGGTTTTTGTTTTCATATCTTTCCTCCCTCCATCTTGAGTTTTCTGAGAGTGTCTCAGATCTGAAACTCCTTCTTCTACTTTTCATCTTTGGAAGAGTCTAAATCAAGAAGAAGGAGGCACCTGATCAACCATCAAAGAAGGATCAGCGCAGTACAGCATACTGTGCTGATTTCCTGAAGCAGGACTTCTGATCGAGATTTGTGGGCTCGTGTGGACGACTCCTAGAGGCCGGATGCGTGTGCGGCTTGCAACATCATCCTTAAGTCCGGATCAGCGAGGTTAGAGCGTCTAACTTGCAAGGTAATAGATCTGATCTATTATTTAATACATACATTAGATGTAGCTAGTATAGAAACATGTTGATATGATCAACATGTAGTTCATACTATATTTATATATATTTTAATTTTTGATTTAATGCTATGTAATAATCATGTAATAGGATCTTAGATCTAGGGATTTTCTCATCTTAGAAAATAAATTTTGATTTATTTTAGTCTTTCGCTGTATGATCTTGAAAAAGTTTCAAGATCTAACCCTGAAACCCTAGATCTGGTTCCTTCAATTGGTATCAGAGCCTAGGTTCTTTATTACATGATTATTTATACATGCTTAGATTATTTTTTAGATTAGATCTAATTTATAATCTGATTATTAAATCTGAAATTAAAATTTTAGATTAATCACAAACTGCAAGGTTGTCCTGCTGTAAGGTTTACCCCTTACAGTGCAAAGGTTGTCCTAGTTTGTGTAGATCTATCTTTAATCATAAATTTGTTAGATATGATCTAGATTAAATTTATAATTTATTAGATTTAAAAGATGTTTAAATCTGAAATAAAATCTCTTTGTTAATAATTTTTATGTAAAGAAATTGTTTAAAGTTAAAATTATTTCAATTACATGAACCTGTTTAGATTAGATCTAAAGTAGTTTCATGTTTATTTCACTTGCATCTTGATTATGAATCAAACATGCAATATGATTAATAGAATCATATTGTAAAATTATTTTATAAATATGAAAATGATTTTTTTTGAAAGGCCAAACCCAACCCTCAGCCCAAAACTTAATTAAGAATTAAGAAGTTGTTTGATTAGGTTCTAGGATTGTGAATTGAAGAACCTAAGACACAAATCATAACACATTGGGTTAATGGGTTAGTGGAAATTAGGTCCATTAATTGGGTTAGACCTATGGTTAGATTAAAGATGGACTTAATTAGAGAATTGACTAAATCTAATCAATTGTTGTCTTAGATTAGGTCAAGGATTCTCTAGATCAATTACAATAGTTGTAGTTGGTCAAGTCCATGTCTTTAACGAGAACCAAATGGACTCGATTTTTGGCTAAGCGGTCTAGCACGAACTGTTAGGTTGATGATCTAATCGAAACTAATTAAACCAGTTGGTGTCTAAGGTAAACCAGACCGGTGGTTTTTAATTGGAAGCCCGCTTACCTGGCCATTTCTGATGGTGTCTAAGGCAAGCTTTGGCAGACCCTCCCACTGATCGAACTTACCTGGCCTCTTGGTGAAATTATGTTTTGATCGGATCACTTGACTATTCGAGCTGACCCATGTCAGCTAGGTAAATCAGTGTGACTGATTTAGGTGCTCCTAGACCAGCCCTGGTCTCCCTTAAGCTGACTTGGTGAAGCCAGTGGGAGGATCATGATAAGCTGGTTCATCTGACTTCATCCTCTATATTATTTAAATCCTCTAAAATTATTAGGTCCTTAAAATGATAAAGTTATGGAGATAACTGAGTCATAGCCTCCCATTAAGGTGTTTGATAATGAGTCCATTAACTCAATAATCATTGCAGACCCAAAGGCCTGGTGCTTGTTGACTAATGGAATTATCACTCATCATATGATGACTTGGAAGTGTCTCTCTAATGGTGGTTAGGTGAGCCAACCAAAGTTGGGCTTAATCATTCGTTGGTTAGATACACCAAGTATGATAATGTTAATGGTTGGACCTAACCGGATCCTTACAGTGGAGGCCAAAGCCTACTGATTAGGTTTCTGGGGCAAAATTAAAATTACTAGAAATTGTTTAGAGAAACAATTGGTTATGAACCTACCCTTAGATATACATGGGTTGACCAACCAAAGTTGGGCTTGTGTGCAGTCTAAGTGGATTCTAGTACCCGCTAAAGAATTAGGGTAATTCCTCGAGTTGGAGGTAGAGGCTACCAATTCGAATAAAATAGTGGGAGAAACCTTTTGATTAAAGTCCAAATCTTTAGGTTTAATGAATCAATTACTAATTAGGTTATGGTTCTCCTTTGTGCAAATATGGCCACTTCCCTATCGCTCCGATCATTGTTGGACAATGATAAGTTGGTGGGACCCAACTTCGGTAGCTGGTACCGAAAGTTGAAGATAGTCCTGGAGCATGAACGGATCCTATATGTGATAATGGATCCTGCACCTGAGGAGCCAGCTGTCAATGCACGTGGAACAGTCAGAGACACTTACCAGAAGTGGCTCAGTGACCGGACCACGGTGCGCTGTATCATGCTGGCTGCTATCATGAGTGACGAGTTCAGTCGCAGATTCGAGACGGCTCAGCCAAAGGACATGCTTCAAGTGTTGGAGGATACCTTTGGCACACCCGATGACGTAGAGAGGCACAAGACTAGTTGTGCCATCTTCAACGCCAAAATATGGGATGGAGTCTCTATCACTGATCATGTATTGTACATGATCGAGCTGATGGAACGATTGAGCAAGCTCGGCTTTCCCTTGCATGAGCAGCTTGGGAAAGATGCAATACTGAACTCGCTGCCCAAGTCTTGTCTCCCATTCCTCACTCATTATAGAATGACAAAGCCTGAAGTAAACTACCATGGGTTACTGGGGTTGCTTCAGAACTTTGAGAAGGATCACCAACTTCACAAGGAGTCGGTAAACTTAGTGGGAGGTTCATCTTCTGGTTCTCGACCCTTTAAGAAAGGGAAGAAGAACAAGAAGAAGAAAGTAAAGAAGGTGCAAGTTTAGGCTAGGACAACTGTGCAGAGCCAGATCAAAAAGATCAAGCCTGATAAGAGTCTATTCTACTGGCAAGCACCCTAGATTAGATAGTGTGTCAAATATCTACTTATGGCATTGGAGGCTAGGTCATATAAATAAGAACAGAATAAATAGGTTGACTCAAGAGGGAATCCTCAAAGTCAGTGATTGTGAATCACTTGCAACCTGTGAGTTCTGTCTTCTTGGTAAAATGACCAAGTCACCTTTTACTGGAAAAGGTGAGAGAGCTACTGAGCTCTTGGGCCTAGTACATACTGATGTATACGGACCCATGAGCACCAGTGCTAGAGGTGGATATTTCTACTTCATAACTTTCACGGATGACCTATCCCGATATGGATATGTCTATCTGATGAAACATAAGTCGGATTCATTTGAAATGTTCAAACGATTCCGAAGTGAAGTAGAAAAACAAATTGGGAAGAGTATTAAAACTCTTCGATCTGATCGAAGAGGAGAATACCTTTCTAGTGAATTTCTCACATATCTAGGAGAGAATGGGATTCTCTCCCAATGGACTCCTCCAGGAACACCACAGCATAATGGTGTGTCTGAAAGGAGGAATCGGACTCTGTTAAACATGGTCCGATCCATGATGGGTTTTGCTAGCTTGCCGATATCCTTCTGGGGATATGCACTCGAATCGGCTTGTTATCTATTAAATAGGGTTCCAAGTAAGTCTGTAATTAAGACTCCATATGAGATATGGACGGGACGTAAGCCAGCACTTTCACACCTTAGGGTCTGGGGGTGTCCGGCCTATGTCAAACGATTAGTCACAGACAAACTTGGACCTAGATCTGACAAATGCTCATTCATAGGGTACCCCAAAGAGACAAAAGGATATTTTTTCTACCATGCTGATGAACAAAAGGTGTTCGTCAGCCTTAAGGCAATCTTTTTAGAAAAGAAGTTCCTTGGTGAAGGAACCGTTGCCTCTAAGGTTGAACTTGATGAAGTTCAACAGGTAGAAGGACCGACACCAATAGCTGAACCTGAGTCGGATATGATTAGATCAGATCCGGAGCCCAATATACCTGTACCATTAAGGCGATCCGGTAGAGTATCGCGTCAGCCGAACAGATACTACGGTTTCTTGGTCTGGGACGGTGATCCCATGGAACTTGATGAGAATAATGAGGATCCGATCACCTATATGGATGCTATGCAGAGACCTGATTCTGAGAAATGGCTTGAAGCCATGAAATCCAAAATAGAGTCCATAAAGGTCAACGATGTATGGACATTGGTTGACCCACCTAAAGGGGTTAAACCCATTGGGTGTAAATGGGTCTTCAAAAGGAAGAGGGGCGCAGACGGAAAGGTGGAGACCTATAAAGCCCGTCTGGTTGCCAAGGGGTATCGTCAACATTATGGTATTGACTATGACGAGACATTTTCTCCTGTGGCAATGCTCAAATCTATTCGGATAATGCTTGCAATAGCTGCCCATCTAGATTATGAGATCTGGCAGATGGATGTAAAGACAGCTTTTCTTAATGGAGAGCTGACCGAAGAGGTGTATATGATACAACCTGAGGGGTTTACATCCACAGATGAGTCCAAGGTGTGCAAGCTTCAGAGATCCATTTATGGATTGAAGCAAGCTTCTCGGAGTTGGAACATGCATTTTGATAAGGTGATCAAAACGTATGGCTTCATTAAGAATGGAGAAGAGCCCTGCATCTATAAATGGGCAAATGGTCCAGTTGTGGTATTCCTTATCTTGTACGTGGATGACATTCTCTTAATCGGGAATGACATCCCCGCACTACAGGGAATAAAAGTTTGGTTGTCATCACAGTTCTCCATGAAGGACTTGGGTGAAGCATCTTACATCCTAGGGATGAAGATCTATAGGGATAGATCTAAAAGGATGCTTGGGTTATCCCAGTCCATGTACATAGACACTGTGCTGAAGAGGTTCAGCATGGAGAATTCCAAGAAGGGCTATCTACCGATAGGCCAAGGAATTTCTCTCTCTAAGAAGGATTGTCCGACAACTCCTGAAGAGAGAGAGCGTATGAGTAGAGTCCCATATGCTTCAGCCGTGGGATCTATCATGTACGCCATGACATGTACAAGGCCAGATGTGGCATACTCACTAGGAGTAGTGAGTAGATACCAATCTGATCCTGGAGAAAACCACTGGAAAGTGGTCAAAGCCATCCTTAAGTATTTGAGAAATACTAAGGACCAATGGTTGATTTATGGCGAGTCAGATCTGAAACTTGTGGGGTTCAAAGACTCCAGCTTCCAATCTGACCATGATGACAGCAGGAGTGTGTCGGGTTATATCTTTACTCTGAATGGTGGAGCCATCTGCTGGAAGAGTTCCAAGCAGCATACTGTGGCAGACTCTGTTTGTGAAGCGGAGTATATCGCAGCATCAGATGCCGCGAAGGAAGCTGTGTGGCTGAGGAAATTCATCAATGAGCTCAGAGTAGCATCCTCCTTCGATGGTCCAGTCCTGCTCTACTGCGACAGCACTGGTACCATAGCTCAGGTGAAGGAACCCAAAGCACATCAGCGGACGAAGCACATCTTGCACCGCTTCCACCTGGTCCGAGAGATCGTGGATCGAGGTGACGTCGACCTTTAGAAGATCGACGGAAAGGAGAACCTAGCCGACCCATTCACTAAAGCCCTGGCAATAAAGGAGTTCGACAACCACAAGTCGAAGATGGGTATTAGATACTGTGCCGAGTGGCTTTAGGACAAGTGGGAGTTGTTAGGAAATGTGTCCCAAAAAGCCAATCGTCAAGCTGTTGATGGTTGAGCAACCAAGTATTGTAATTGATTTGTTAATAAATAAAATATATTTGGCATTTTCATCATAAGCTTTCATCTTCTAATGAACTCCGTTGTTATGATGAAGTCCTTAGGACTATTTAGGTTCGATAAAGAGAGGATTTATCGATTAGTCCTTAAAACTGTTCATGACCAAATGATAGGCTGTTAATAAGGACGACAGCTTCTATCGAGCATAGGTCGCTGTAGGCCATATGGGTTGGTTGTCCTCTTAACCAAAGAGTGTGGAGACACTGGTATGGCATACAGGTGAGATGTAAGGGTACATCGTCATTGAACGTGACCAACTCCAGAGCATTCTGCTGTCGAGAATGTCTCTGATGGGATATAGGTATAAGTATCCCTTAGACTTGAGATCACCTCAGTGACTTGCAAGCAACTCACTGTGCTTTGGTACCGGACTAACTGAATTTTTAATTCAGGGATGGAAGGCTTCTGGGCACAGTCAAGTACTTGCGAAGTCAGAGTGTGATCGAGATGGGATTGACCACTCCAAGAGTTGGAGAAGAATGAGTCGCTGTATTTCAATTTAGCAAAATCTTGGCTAGGGTAATCCATCAGATGGATTTGATATTTTGAAATACAATGTGGACAACCTGATCAGAGTTGACAGTTGAGCTCTGGGATGTCGTATGATCATTTTGGTCAAGGGGATGAATTATATGAAAACTATATCCGCATGGGTTCTAAGGATGTTGTTCTACACATTCGACCTATCCGGACGTCGGGTATCATTGCTAGATGGTCACTTCGATTGGTATAGAAATTTATTCCTATGCTACCGACTTAGGTTCGGACCTATGAGGTCACACACATTAGAGTTCATGATCCGATCGGATGGTTGATCAACGATTAAGAATCATTATAGGGTTAAATAATCAATACGATTGACATTTAACCCAGTGCAAGTGTTGCAGGAGGATCGATTAGCAATTTGATTGCTAATTGGCTTAATTTGATTAAGCCAATGGGCTGAGATTAAGTCTAATTAAATATAATTTAATTAGATTTAGTTTGGGCTTGATTGGATCAAGTCCAATTGATTTATTGGATAAGCCAAGTGCAAGGAAAGACTAGTCCTAGTTCAACTAGGACTTGGGTCAATCTAATTTCTAATTTGATTAGAAAATTAAATCAGATTTAAATCTAATTTAATCTGATTAAATTAGATTCTTAATTAGGTTAAGACCTATTTTAATTGGGTTAATCTAATTTTGATTTGATTTGGTTTGGGAAACCAAATTAAAACAAGTTATGAGACAGAATCCTAGTAGGACTAGGATTCCACCTTGCGCCACATAAACCTTCTCCACGCCCTCTCTCTTATTCAACGCCAATCTCCACTTATTTTGTGCGACAAAAGCCATCTCCCAGATCTCTCCCACGTTCACAAAAGGTCTCCTCTCTTCTTTCTTACATGGAAGGTGATTTGGATCAAATCTAAAAGGAATAAGTTTGGATTTCGAATTCTATGAGATAGAGTTTTAGAAATCCAAAACTCTTTCAATTTTGCACCGAATTTATCCAAATTTTTTTTGGAATTTTTGTAGATTTTAGGGTTTATATTGTATACCCTTTTCTATTGATCCATGCATGAAAATATGGAGGAGGTGCTCAAGAGTTGGGCGTCCCTTAACTTGCCATGTTTGGATAAGCCTTGACTAGGTGTTTGACCTAGACAAGGACTCTATCATATCTCTCTATATAAGACGAGTTTCTTTGTGAAATTTTAAGGTGAGATATATATTTGAGAGGCCTTTCTTCCATCCAAAAATCAGAGAGAAATACCTTTGGGTCGTGGAGATATAAAAGATGCAAGTTTGGGTGTCTAGAGAGAAAAACGTGAAGAAGAAGAGGGTCTTCTTCTTGGGTTTTTGTTTTCATATCTTTCCTCCCTCCATCTTGAGTTTTCTGAGAGTGTCTCAGATCTGAAACTCCTCCTTCTACTTTTCATCTTTGGAAGAGTCCAAATCAAGAAGAAGGAGGCACCTGATCAACCATCAAAGAAGGATCAGCGCAGTACTAGCATACTGTGCTGATTTCCTGAAGCAGGACTTCTGATCGAGATTTGTGGGCTCGTGTGGATGACTCCTAGATGCCGGACGCATGTGCAGCTTGCAACATCATCCTTAAGCCCGGATCAGCGAGGTTAGAGCGTCTAACTTGCAAGGTAATAGATCTGATCTATTATTTAATACATACATTAGATGTAGCTAGTATAGAAACATGTTGATATGATCAACATGTAGTTCATACTATATTTATATATATTTTAATTTTTGATTTAATGCTATGTAATAATCATGTAATAGGATCTTAGATCTAGGGATTTTCTGATCTTAGAAAATAAATTTTGATTTATTTTAGTCTTCCGCTGTATGATCTTGAAAAAGTTTCAAGATCTAACCCTGAAACCCTAGATCTGGTTCCTACACCTAACAGGGCTGTGGGGGCACATATGGGCGTTGTAAGGCCTCTCCCCCCATCCGGTCTAAATGGAACCGGGCCTTCGACTTTGCTCAAGTTAGGGCGAGGTTCTCCTCCTGTCCCTAACAGGGCTGTGGGGGCACATATGGGCGTTGTAAGGCCTCTCCCCCCATCCGGTCTAAATGGAACCGGGCCTTCGACTTTGCTCAAGTTAGGGCGAGGTTCTCCTCCTGTCCCTAACAGGGCTGTGGGGGCACATATGGGCGTTTGAAGGCCTCTCCCCCCATCCGGTCTAAATGGAACCGGGTCTTCGACTTTGCTCAAGTTAGGTGCAAGGTTCTCCTCCTGTCCCTAACAGGGCTGTGGGGGCACATATGGGCGTTGTAAGGCCTCTCCCCCCATCTGGTCTAAATGGAATCGGACCTTCGATTTTGCTCAAGTTAGGGCGAGGTTCTCCTCCTGTCCCTAACAGGGCTGTGGGGGCACATATGGGCGTTGTAAGGCCTCTCCCCCATCCGGTCTAAATGGAACCGGGCCTTCAACTTTATGAGGTTGCCCTTTTGTTTTTGATACAGTTTGTTTGAATTGTCCAAAGACGTATGGGTATGCGATCATTGATTAAAATAAAGTTACTGGTAGTACATCCGCAAGTTTTCTGAGCTCCATGGTCGCGGGAGGTCGGCCCCTCCGAGCTCCTTAAGATAATAAGTTTCGGGCCGGACTACTTCTTTGACCTCATAAGGTCCCTCCCAGTTTGGGATGAGCTTCCCCCGGTCCTGAGGTTGCGAGACAGCGGATCGTCGAAGCACTAGATCTCCCACTTTAAAGGCTTTATTCTTGACTCGGGCGTTGTAATATCGGGCAACTTTCTGTCTGTAGGCTGCCATTCGAACCTGAGCGATCTCCCGTCTTTCTTCCAGCAGGTCGAGGTTGGCTCTAAGACTTTGTGAATTTTGATGTTCGTCGAATGCCACGACTCGTGCCGACGGGAGTTTAAGCTCGATCGGGATAACGGCTTCCGTTCTGAAGGCTAAAGCAAAGGGGGTCTCCCCCGTAGGTAACCTCTGGGTAGTTCGATACGCCCATAGCACATGATAAAGCTCGTCCGCCCAAGTTCCTTTTGCTTTTTCAAGCCTTGTCTTAATATCCTGCAAAAGGGTTCTGTTTGTCACCTCAGCTTCATCGTTCGCCTGAGGATGGGCTACTGAAGTGAAGTGGTGGGAGATGTTTAGATCTTCACAGAATTCGGCGAATCTTGCTCTCGTGAATTGCCATCCATTATCAGTGATTAGGGTTCTAGGCAAACCGAACCTGCACACAATTGACTTCCAGATGAAATCTTGCACTTTCGCTTCTGTGATTTTTGCTAGTGGTTCGGCTTCAACCCATTTGGTGAAGTAGTCGATCGCTACAAGGAGGAACTTCCTTTGTCTGGATGCCATGGGAAAGGGGCCAAGGATGTCCATCCCCCACTGTGCAAAAGGCCATGGGGCACTCAAAGGTGTGAGCTCGGTGGTGGGCTGTCTCTGGACGTTGGCGTATCTCTGGCATCGATCGCACTTTTTGACATACTCAATCGAATCATGATGCATCGTTGGCCAGTAGTATCCTTGGCGGAGTAACTTGTGGGATAAAGATCTGGCTCCCAAATGGCTTCCGCAAGCTCCCTCGTGCACTTCCCACAAAGCGTAGTCAGCTTCCGAGGGCCGGAGGCAGTTGTGCAAAGGCCTCGTGAGAAGGCATCAGATGAGGGAAGGAGGAGTGGATGCCGGAAAAGATGGCCGGAAGTGGATCCGTTGAGCGCTCCTTTAAGAACAAGGGTACTGCGGAGGTTCGGACCCTTCCTCTAGCACCAATCCTGTTGGTGCAAAAATCCGCTTGCGCCGGAGAAGCTGGAGTCGGAGAAGTCGAGGTCGCCATCGGGACCTGCAAGGGAAGTCTAAACCGGAGGTGGGGTTGCTCCGGCAAGACCCTCTGACGCTCAAGTCAGTTCTCTGCCTCAACAAGAATGGAGCGCTCGAACGGAGAATTTAGCAGAGTTTTGAGATAAGAAATGAGCGTAGAGAATAACGTATCTGGGTCCCCCTTTTATAGGCGGAGGAGGTAACGAATTGATGGCGATGTTTGTAACCGTCTGGTAGTGGGCCGCTCGTAGTCAGGGGGACTTTATTGCGAAGGGTAGTGGAGCGGAATCATGGCTATCACCGTAGCTCGCCACGTGGAATCAGTTGCGTGGAGTGGAGCAGCGTCCGTTGTCGTGACTTGCCAACGGAGGGGAGAATCGTGCGGTATCCGTTGCAGGAAGTGGAGCAGGATCGTGGCTGTTATTGCGGCCTGCCATGAAGTAGTGGAGTCACGCAGCACCTGCCGCAGGGAGCGGAGCAGAATCATGGCCGTTGATACAGCCTGTCAGAGAGTAATGGGGTCGCGCAGGGTCCGCCACAGAGAGTGGAGCAGGGCTACGACCGTTACTGTGGCCTGTCAGGGGTGATGGATCTGTGCGGGATCCGTTGTAGGAAGTGGAGCAGGGCCGCCAAGGGGCACAGATCTATCGGTTGAAGCTCGGCAGCGATCGGAGTCCGGCCTCTGTAGGAATCCGGGTGGAGTCTTCCTGTAATCAAAGTTAAAGGTGAGGCCCGGCTCCCATAGGAGTCCGGACGGGGTTTACCAGCAGTTGACGTTGAGGACCGAGCCCAGCTCCCGTAGGAGTCCGGGCGGAGTCCCCTTGCTGTTGAATTCATCGGCGGAGTCCGGCTACCGTAGGAGTCCGGACGTAGTCTGTTTTGCAGCCGTTGGAGTCGAGGGCGAAGTCCGGCTCCTGTATGAGTCCGGACGAAGCTTGCCAGCAGTTGACGTTGAGGGCCGAGCCCGGCTCCCGTAGGAGTCCGGGCGGAATCCCCTTGTTGTTGAAGTCGTCGGCGGAGTCTGGCTCCCGTAGGAGTCCGGACGTAGTCTGTTTTGCAGCCGTTGGAGTCGAGGGCGAAGTCCGGCTCCCGTAGGAGTCCGGACGAAGCTTTCCAGCAGTTGACGTTGAGGATCGAGTCTGGCTCCCGTAGGAGTCCGGGCTGAATCTCCTTGCTGTTGAAGTCATCGGCGGAGTCCGGCTCCCATAGGAGTCCGGACGCAGTCTGTTTTGCAGCCGTTGGAGTTGAGGGCGAAGTCCAGCTCCCGTAGGAGTCCGGATGAAGCTTGCCAGCAGTTGACGTTGAGGACCGAGTCTGGCTCCCGTAGGAGTTCGGGCGGAATCCCCTTGCTATTGAAGTCGTTGGCGGAGTCCGGCTCCCGTAGGAGTCCGGACGCAGTCTATTTTGCAGCCGTTGGAGTCGAGGGCGAAGTTCGGCTCCCGTAGGAGTTCGGACGAAGCTTGCCAGCAGTTGACGTTGAGGATCGAGTTCGACTCCCGTAGGAGTCCGGGCGGAATCCCCTTACTGTTGAAGTCGTCGGTAGAGTCCGGCTCCCGTAGGAGTCCGGACGCAGTCTGTTTTGCAGTCGTTGGAGTCGAGGGCGAAGTCTGGTTCTTGTAGGAGTCCGGACGAAGCTTGCCAACAGTTGACGTTGAGGACCGAGTCCGGCTCCCGTAGGAGTCCGGGTGGAATCCCCTTGCTGTTGAAGTCGTCGGCGGAGTCCGGCTCCCGTAGGAGTCCGGACGCAGTCTGTTTTGCAGCTGTTGGAGTCAAGGGCGAAGTCCGGCTCCCGTAGGAGTCCGGACGAAGCTTGCCTTTAAGGTCGGCCTTGCTGGCGGAGTTGTTGATTTTGTTGAGGACTTCGGCTGGGGGTATTTTATACCCAACAACTATGATCGAAAGTATTTAGGAATTAAATGTATGTCTCTAATTCTCAATACTTTAAGAATATGTATCAAAATATTAATTTCATAGATGATTCAAGGATACATCACACTTGAATAGAAAATAAACTTATCCTTTTATTGATCGAATCAATATATTAAGTATAAAATTATGCCCTAGCATTATTACAATGTGTCAAAAATATTGGCTTCTAGGATATAAATCTAACACAGAAAATTCAAAAATAAAGTAGAAAATAATCAGGCAAACCCATTAAGGTTCTTCGATCTGATCGAGGAGGTGAATACCTTAGTCAAAAATTTTTGAGATATCTTAAGGATAATGGCATAGTCTCTCAATGGACTCCTCCCAGAATACCTCAACTCTATGGGATATCCAAAAGAAGAAATAGGATCCTATTAGATATGGTCAGGTCCATGATAAGCTTCACTAATTTATCCTTATATCTTTGGGGACATACCTTATTAACTGTAATTCACCTATTGAATAAAGTTCCATCAAAATTCATTCCTGCCACACCATATGAGATATGGTATAGTAAAAAATCGAGTCTAGATTATCTTAAGACTTGGGGATGTCCGACCTATGTCAAGAGACAAATGACTGATAAATTAGAGGATAGATCGATAATAGCTCATTTTATAAGGTATCCAAAAGAATCAATGGGATATTACTTCTACTTTCTATAAGATCACAATATGATTATGAGTCAGAATACCATATTTTTAAAAAAATAGTTTATCCAGGATGGTGGCAGTGGGAGGTTAGTTGAGCTTATAGAGAAGGTCTCTGAAAAGCAGAGAGCTATAGATCTTCAGGAACTTGTTATTTATGAGTCAGTAGTTGATGTTCTTCTACCACTTGTAGATCTAACAGGATCTTTTGACTTCCTAAAAGGTACATGGATATACTTATAGAGAAAATAGAAAAAATATTCCTTATGGGAGATAAGGGTCATGATGATGATCCTAATACCTTTGATGAGACAATGTCTGACATCGATTTTGAAAAATGGTTAGCTGCAATGAAGTCAAAAATTGACTCGATGCATTCGAACCAAGTATGGATCTTAGTGGATCTATCCGAGGGTATAGTACCCATTGGGTGTAAATGGATCTACAAAAAGAAATTAGGTACCAATGGTAAGGTAGAAATCTATAAAGTTAGGTTTGTGACAAAAGGTTATAGTCAGTGCGAGGGCATTAACTATTAAGAAACTTTTTATCCGTAGCTATGCTAAAGTCCATCTGCACTCTACTTACTATTACAGTTTATTATGATTATAAAATCTGATAGATGGATGTGAAAATTGCCTTCTTGAATGGATATCTTGAGGAAGATATCTATATGGAACAGACTTTGGGTTTTACATCTGGTGATGGTGATCACAGAGTCTGCAAGCTGCAAAAGTTCATATACGGATTAAAGCAAGCTTCTCAAAGTTGGAATCTTCATTTTGATGATACGATCAAATCATTTGATTTCATCAAGAATGAAGAGGAATCTTGTATATACAAAAGGGTCAGTAGGAGCGCAATAACATTCCTCGTATTGTATGAAAATGATATTCTCCTCATTGAAAATGATATTTCTACGTTGATCATGGTCAAAAGATGGTTGTCTAAAGAATTCTCTATGAAAGACCTAGGGGAAGCATCCTATATTCTTGGAATAAAGATCTATAGAGATAAATCTAAAAGGATGCTAGGTTTGTTACAAAAGTTGTACATGAGAAAGTACTGAAGAGGTTCAGCATGAAAAACTCTAAAAGAAGATTTTTACCTCTTAGGTATGGTATTCATCTTTCCAAGATGATGTGTCCAACCACATCTGAGGAAGTTCAATGCATGAGTAGGATTTCTTATGCCTCAACCATAGGGAGCCTCATGTATGTCATGCTATGGACTTGACCTGATATTATCCTTGCTGTGAGTGTCACGAGCAGATATCAATCAAATCCAAAAAAAGAGTACAGGATAGCTATGAAGAACATCCTTAAGTACTTAAGAAGAACTAAGAATTTATTCTTGATCTATGGAGGAGGTTCTGAATTGTGAATCGAGGGGTATACTGATTCATACTTCATGTCTGATCCTGATAATAGAAAATCTACATCGGATATGTGTTCGTATGTAATGATGGCACAATCAGCTGAAAGAGTTTCAAGCAATCCATCATAGTAGATTCGACCATAGAGGCTGAATACGTCACTGCTTCGGATGCTGCAAAGAAAGGCTTCTACCTCAAGAAGTTTATCATAGAACTTAGGATTATGACATCAGATACCATACAACTTTATTACGATAACACTAGAGCCATAGCATATGCTAAGGAGCCGAGATCTCATCAGAAATCAAAGCATATCAAATGGCGGTACCATATCATACACGACTACCTCGAAAAGAAACCCTTAATTCATTTGATCCAAAATTTTAGGCACCCAACAATTGGAGCCCAATAAATCTAATTTATTTAGATTATTAGTAGATAATTTAGTTAAAATTAATCTTATCAAATAAAAAATTCAAATGTAAAAAAAAAAATTTGGATCCAACCATATGCTAGCAAGATTATCCTAAACCCAATAGGATTTCTCTAAACCCAATTGAGACTTCATAAGTCTAATTACTTATTCTAAGTCTAATCTCTTTGTTGTATGATCTCATAGGTTTAATTTTATCTAGTAGTGAGATATACAATGATCTCTATCATTATGTCACTGAAACTCTTTTCAATAGATTGAAATAATTTTGCTCTAACTCATCAAAGATTGTCGATCCTGAGCAATCCTAGTGAGCTCTCATAATCTACCAGTGACACCTAGCAGTATGTAGTGGCAATTCAGTAGAATCAAAAACGAACCTTAAAATGTAGTTAACGTGTGATTCAGTCCCTCTATCATGAATTCCGACTAGATGGCAGATCATAGATAAATCATCAAATCTCATCATCAGTCATATGATAAATTCGATTAGCTCAAGTCCAATTCTGATCCTTATGAAAAAATTTTTTCAACAATCACACTGTTGTGGCCACAAACTCTCAGATTTAACCTTTTAAATCTCATAGGATTACTTCTTTCTATCAAGATCGATAGATCCCATCTTGATGCGCACCCTACTCTTACAGTAGACCAACAGTCGCCAACATCCACTACAAGGGCTCATTGAGATCATGTTTATGTATCAATCAAACTCCAACAGTCTCACTACGAGCAGTCATGTCATCACAGGTCAAAAGATCATTCACACAACTACAGCATCGAGACAATCACTGATGGTCGATTAAAAATTCAAGTGATCTCTCATATGGTCACGCTCAGTACTAGTTATTCTCTAACAACTATCCGCACTCGTCACTCAGTATCTCTATATTGTAGATCAAAGACTTATCTACCTCGAAGAAGCGATCTATGCATCAGTCTATCTGGATCAATCACTATCCTCATGATGATACTATGATCAGGAGTATTTAAAAATTAAATATATGTCTCTAATTTTCAATACTTTGAGAATATGTATCGAAATATTAAGTCCATGGATGATTCAAAGACACATCATACTTGAATGAAAAATAAACTTACCCTTTTATTAATCAAATCAATGTATTAAATATAAAATTGTATCCTAGCTTTATTACAATGCGTCAGTCATATTGGCTTTTAGGACATACATCTAACATAGAAAATTCAGAAATGAAGTAGAAAAACAAACAGATAAATCCATTAAGATTCTTCGATCTGATCGAGGAGATGAATATCTTAGTCAAAAATTTCAAAAATATCTTAAGGACAACGGCATAGTCTCTCAATGGACTCCTCTCAGAACACCTTAGCTCAATGGAGTATCCAAAAGGAGAAATAGGACCCTATTAGATATGGTCAGATCCATGATGAGCTTCACTAATTTATCCTTATATCTTTGGAGACATGCCTTATTAACTGTAATTCACCTATTGAATAGGGTTCCATCAAAATCCATTCCTACCACACCATATGAGATATGATACGGTAAGAAGCCGAGTCTAGATTATCTTAAGACTTGGAGTGTTCGACCTATGTCAAGAGACAGATAGCTGATAAATTAGAGGATAGATCGGTAATAGCTCATTTTATAGGGCATCCAAAAGAAACAATGGGATACTACTTCTACTTTTCATAAGATTATAATGTGATTGTGAGTCGGAATGCCATATTCCTAAAAAAATGGTTTATCCAGAATGGTGGTAGTGGGAAGTTAGTTGAGCTCGAAAAGAAGGTCTCTGAAGAGCAAAGAGCTATAGATCCTCAAGAATCTGTTGTTCATGAGCCAGTAGTTGATATTCCTTTTGTTGGAAAATATGTCTCAAAAATCAATCATCAGCCTGTTGATGGTTGAGCAATCTTATATGGTAATTAATTAGTTAATAAATAAAATATATTTGACATTTTCATCATAAACTTTTATCTTCTAATGAACTCCGTTGTTATGATGAAGTCCTTAGAACTATTTAGATTCGATAAAGAGAGAATTTATCGATTAGTCCTTAAAACTGTTCACGACCAAATGATAGGCTGTTAATAAGGACGACAGCTTCTATCGAGCATAGATCGCTGTAGGCCATATGGGTTGGTTGTCCTTTTAACCAAGGAGTGTGGAGACACTGGTATGGCATACAGGTGAGATGTAAGGGTACATCATCATTGAACTTGACCAACTCCAGAGCATTCTATTGTCAAGAATGTCTCTGATGGGATATAGGTATAAGTGTCCCTTAGACTTGAGATCACCTCAGTGACTTGCAAGCAACTCACTATGCTTTGGTATTGGACTAACTGAATTTTTAATTCAGTGACGGAAGGCTTCTGGGTATAGTCAAGTACTTGTAAAGTCAGAGTGTGATCGAGATGAGATTGACCACTCCAATAGTTGGAGAAGAATGAGTCACTATATTTCAATTTAGCAAAATCTAGGCCAGGGTAATCCATCAGATGGATTTGATATTTTGAAATACAATGTGGACAACCTGATCAGAGTTGACAGTTGAACTCTGAGGTGTCCTATGATCATTTTGGTCAAGGGGATGAATTATATGAAAACTATATCCGCATGGGTTCTAAGGATGTTGTTCTACACATTCGACCTATCCGATCATCGGGTACCATTACTAGATGGTCACTTTGATTAGTACAGAAATTTATTCCTGTGCTACCGACTTAGTGTTGCCCAGCTATGCAACCCAAGAGGGGGGGTGAATAAGATTTTTAAAAATTTAAAGTTAATTTACAACTATGAGAATTTATAACAATAAGCAGGATAAATGTGGAGAGTGAAATTTATGCAAGGTGTAGAAGCTGGATGCAAGAATGAAAGAAGATAAAAAAATTTAAAAAGAGAGCAACTAAGCATAATACAAACAAGAAGATTTATAGTGGTTCGATGCCAACCTTGCACCTACGTCCACTCCCTAAGCTCCAACTTGAGAATTCAAATCCACTAAACCATATTCAACCTGAATACAATGTCAGAACCTCTGACTCTAGCTATTCCAAGCTAGAACACTTATTTTTCGGATACAAACCAACCCAATACAATCCGATTCAAGGTTCGGATCAATCTTTTCATATTTTGGAACCCTTCCAAAATAAAATATCAACTCAAAATAGAGTATAGCAGTTAATCACACATAAATACAGATGTATCTCCTTTAATAAGCAAATAAAGCTTTAAATATACTTTACACAATAAGAATGAAGCTCTTCTGATTTTTTTCAAGGTGGTTGAAGACTTGAATAAGCTCTTGAGGGATTGGTGAACTTGAAATAAAAACTTCTTAAACTTTTAAGAGGGCTCTTGCTGAGGGTTGAAATGAATGCTTGAAGAATCTTTTCAAAACTATGTTGATTCCCTCCTTTAAGTGCCTTTTATAACTTCAAATAATGGTGGAGAGTAATCTGGGCTAAAATAGAGCCATTGGAGCACATTAAATGGGCATTAAATATAGTCAAAACGAGCTGAAAACTAGTTGTTGTAGAATTTTTTCGTCACAGGGGTCGACTCATAGGGTCGACTCATGCTCATGAGTCGACTTATAGGGTCGACTCATGCTCATGAGTCGACTCATGGTGTCGACTTCTGTGGCACAGAATAAAAAATGACTGTTCTATAATTTTGATCTACACAGCAGCAGAGGTCGATTCATAGGGTCAACTTATGCTCAGGGGTCGACTCACAGAGTGTGCCAGCCAAGGAATTCAGCATGCCGTTCAGCCTCTTTTGCCATGAGTCGACTCATAAGGTCGACTCAAATATATAAACATAATTTTTTTTTTTAAAATACATATTCAAAAATATTAAAATTGCCTCCAATAGATCACAAATCTTGTGTTCTTGCTCTTGAGACTTCCGAATCACAACTTGATAAAATTATGATTTTGCCTCTGAAATACAATAAATCTTTTTTCAAGCCAAAATCATTAGTAACCCCCTCAAATACTTTGTAATTATCAAAATCAATTCAAGGAGCAACAATCTTTCTCTTTTTGATAATGATAAAATACTTGAGCAAAAGCATATATAAAGCATTGAACATGAATTTCAAATTTATGAAGATGTATCACTTCAATATCATAGCCAATTATTTGAATGAAATGCATCATAAGCAATTTGAAGATCAATTTGAAATTTACTTATAAGTTCATTTGCTTTGAAAATTAGATAAAAAAGAAGCTGACATTTTTGATTCTTTGACACATTTGCTTAACAATTTTGCTTATTACTAATTTCTTTATTGCTTATTGCTCATTTCTTTATTGCTTATTGCTCAAATTCGATTTTGATTCTCTACTCTTCCTTTTTGACAGCATCAATTAAGATTCTCTACTCCTCCTTTTAAGAGATCTTGAAAGGATAAATTTTTTTTACTCTCCTTTTTTGATAGCATCAATTAAGATCTTAAAAAATTTTAAGGATAGAGAAAAGAAAAGAAAGATGACAAAAAGGACATATTTTCTTTACTCCCTCTTTTTGATACCATATTTTACTTCTTTAGCCCCCTTCTTTGATTACTTATTTCTCTACTCCCCCTCAACATAGCAAACATAAAGGATATATCAACTTGCTCATCTAGAAGATATTGTAATTCATAGTATTTCTCAGCACTAATATGAGTTATTTTTCATATCTCATAATTAAAACAGTTCAATTTGATCACATTCATAGACATTCATTGAAAGTCAAAGCACATATATATATATAAATATATATATATATATATATATATATATATATATATATATATATATATATATATATATATTCAAAAGTGATTGAATACAAAAGGTGTCCCAATACACATGAGTCAACTCAAAATACAAAAGTCATGGATAGAAACTATCCAAGAGTTAATTAGCCAACAAATACAAGGCCCATAAGATAGATCCTAGACATAGGAGACAAACTAATCTAAATCTAATAGATGTCATGGCTAGAGGGATCAGAATTTGAAGAATTAGAGATAGGGTTAGGAGATGTAGGATCAAGTTCACGGGCACAACCTCGACCGCATCTGCCTCGACCACGGGTAGAGGTACCAGCATGAGTAGAGGGGTGAGAGGATCCTGGAGCCTGAGAAGCTACAGACTGTGCTATAAAAGAAAGTCTGATGGTGTCCAAAAGATCCAAGGCTCTTGATACAGACTGCATCAGGGCACTGAATTGAGTAGAAGTATTCTCACTGGAGCCCCTGATCTCTCTCCTCAAGAAGTCAAAACCACTCTCTAAGACTCTTCGAAGTCTAGCCACCTCTGAAATTAGGTCTGAGACCTCTGTGATATCCTCATGCAACTGGAGATGGGCTAAAACTAATACTTGCCCCTGCAAGTCTAATACTCTGCCTGTCAATCTCAAAATACATTCCTCAAGCTGCTCAATGCATGCCAACTGATCAGTAAGCATCTAAAAAATAGAAGAAATATGAGGGATCAGAGTCTGGTCTGAGTCACCCTAGGATGTCAATCTCTGAGCAAAGACTGAAGTGACAAACTGCTGAGATAGAATGGAGGCAACACACTGAGACATCATCTCAATCTAATCATCTACTAGTCTAAACTCTGAAGGATGTGCCGTGCTCTCTGACTGTGAAACTGAAGCATGCCTCCTCACAGACTCTGAAGGATCAGTCTCGTGATCAGATATGAACTGAATATCTGAGGATGCTCTGTGATCACGAAGAAGTGAAGATGGTCCCTCTTCCTCTGCTCTATCCTCTGCTTTCTCCACAATACCCTTTGTCCAACCACCATCAGTCTTAGAGAAACCCATGTGATGCAGTGTGTGGTGGTTGATGGCGTCGGAATGAGATAGTCTAGCAACTACCTCCTCCTCAAAACTAATTTCAAACCTTCTAAAAACTAAGGTGAGTGCCATACCAAAAGGCGAGTGAGCCTTGGACCTATTCAGAGTTTCCCTCATGGCCTCAAACATCAATGCTGGAAGGTTCAGGGGGGTTTGGGTGATCACATAGTACATAATGCAAATATCCCTACCAGATAGAAGGTCATGTCTGCCACTCTTAGGGACAAACAGTTTGGTTACCAAGTGATGTAACAGCCTCATCTCAACAGAAAGAATTTTTGCTTTCAATTTATTTAGACTTCCAGTATAGGTTCTCTCTAAGATAACATTAATTCCTACTTCTTTAATAGGGAGCTCCATATTGGTATAGCCTTCACAAGGCAAATACAGTATCTGTCCCAAATGTACTGGATCAAGAATAACATCAATACCTTTTACTATAGATTTCACTGTTCCATTGCTATAGCTCAAATTTAAGTAAAATTTTCTGACTAGATTGACATAAGTATTTTCCTTTAAAGAGCAGTAAAATTCCCATCCTTGATACTTAATCTTCGATCCAATAGTGAACTTTTTTTTTTCAAAAAACTTAAAATCAATATTTTTTTCGAGTTTCATTTTTCGATCAGAGAGAGGTACCTTGCTTGGGCTGATTGGGGATTGAGTGGAAGCTAAAGCAGGACCTGGAGCAGGGATTGGAGAAGGAGAGGGCTCGGTTGCTAATCTCTTTCTGCACACACTATCTTCCAACCCGCGAACGAATTTTTTTCTTTGCGGTAGCTTCATTTTGGGAGCCATTAGGTCAAGAGAGACTTGAAAGGAGCTTAGGAGACTAAATGTGAGGCAGAGAGGAAAGAATTTTGGAAGAAAAAAGGCAAGGATTTGAGGAGTTAAATCATCGATTTGGAGAAGAGGGGATGATTCTAGGGAAAGCTCAAACCACCCCAAATGAGGAAGGGAGAGGAGAGGAAGTTGGTTCCTTAATGGGTGATTTGAGGAGTGAAAATCGATGGGAGGAGATATTTGAGAGAAATCTTTGGTTTGAGGGAGAAGAGATGGAGAGCTTTTGGTTCGATGGGAGGAAGAAGACGAAGGGCTGAGTCGACTCAAGAAAAAATTCTCAATAAGAAGAGAGCGCCCGAAGGATTTTGATAAAATTGCAAGATTATCCTAGAGTCGACCCTGGGGGTCGACTCATGGCACAGAAAAATTCAAAAGAATGATGGGATAATTTTAAAAAAATTTGAAACTCTAAGAGAAAGATGTTTACCCAAATATTGATCATGTGAATAATAGTTTTGAGTTTTTGAGCTCTTAAGAAAAATGAGAATTGAGCTCAATAGATTTGGTTCAATAAATTTTTGGCATTAAGAATTTAGAATCAGAGAGATACTTAAGCTGATGGATCAAAGATTTTTAGTTCTCTCCTAATTTCACAAAATCTATCTTCATTTAAAGTCTTGGTAAAGATGTCAGCCAATTATTTTTCAGTACAAAAATAATCAAGAATTATATCTTTATTTTGGATATGTTTTCTTATGAAATGATGCCTAATTTCAATATGTTTTGATCTAGAATGCTGAATTGGATTTTTAGTTAGATTTATAGCACTAGTGTTATCACATCTTATGGGAGTTTCATTGAGTTTGATGTCAAAATCTTCAAGTTGTTGTTTAATCCACAAGATTTGAGCATAACAATTTTCGACTGCAATGTATTCGGTCTCGACCATAGACAGTACTATCGAGTTTTGCTTCTTGCTAAACTAAGAGATTTAGTTAACTCTAAGAAATTGGTAAGTTTCACTAGTACTTTTTCTATCTAATCTACATCCAGCAAAATCGACATCTGAATATCCTATCAAGTCAATTGATGAGTCCTGAGAATACCATAGTCCTAGAGTTTGTATACCATTTAAATATCTAAAGATTCTTTTAACTGCATTCAAGAGAGATTCTTTCGGATTTGATTGAAAGCGAGCACAATGACAAACACTAAACATAATATCTAATCTACTAGTAGTTAAATACAATAGAGAACCAATTATGCCTCTATAAAATTTTAAGTCTACATATTTACCTCCTTCATCCTTGTCAAGCTTACATGATGGGCTCATGGGTGTACCAATTGCTTTAGAGTTCTCCATTCCAAATCTTTTGAGTAGTTCTCTTGTGTACTTACTTTGGGTGATGGAGATTCCTTCCTTTATTTGTTTGATTTGGAGTCTGAGGAAGAATGTAAGTTCTTCCATCATGCTCATCTCGAACTTTCCCTGCATGAGCTTAGCAAAATCTTGACAAAGAGTTTCATTAGTAGAACAAAAAATAATATCATCAACATATATTTGTATAACTAATATATCATTTTGATTTCTTTTAATGAAAAGGGTTGTGTCTATATTTTCTCTTAAAAAATTATTATTAAGCAGAAATTTGCTTAACCTTTCATACCAAGCCCTAGGTGCTTGTTTCAAACCATATAATACTTTGTTTAATTTAAAAATATGATTAGAAAAAGCATGATTTTCAAAACCTGGAGGTTGTTCTACATAAACTTCTTCAGCAATATATCCATTTAGAAAAGCACTTTTGACATCCATTTGGAATAACTTAAAATTTATAAAGCAAGCATATGCAAGTAGAAGTCTAATTGCTTCTAATCTAGCAACAGGTGAAAAGGTCTCATCAAAATCAATTTTTTCTTTTTGATTATAACCTTTTGTAACTAATCTCATTTTATTTCTTATCACATTTCTATATTCATCCAATTTATTCCTATATACCCTTTTTGTGCTAATTATTGAATAATTTTTAGGTCTTGAAACTAAAGTCCACACATTATTTCTTTCAAATTGATTAAGTTCTTCTTGTATTGCATTTATCCAATTATAATCTTTTTCAGCTTCATCTATGGTTTTAGGTTCAATATGAGAGACAAAGGCAAAGTGATTGAATGCATCTCTAAGTGAAAAGCGAGTTCTTACACCATGTGTAGGATCACCAATGATTAGTTCCTTGGGGTGATTGTGATCATACCTCCATTCTTTGGATAGATCATTTATACCTAAAGGTTGTTCTTGTTGTTCTTCACCTTCTTTATCCTGTTTGTCTTCATGTTCTTCATCATCTTGAATAGTTGAGTCTTTTAGAGTGATCTCTTTCATCCCTTCTATAAGAGGATCTGCATTATCAATACCTTCATTCTTCCTTGAAGGAAGATCGTTAGTTTCATCAAAAACAACATGTATTGACTCCTTTATTATTAAAGTTCTTTTGTTGAAAACTCTAAAAGCTTTGCTAGAAGAGGAGTAACCAAGAAAAATCGCTTCATCAGATTTTGCATCAAATTTTCTTAATTTTTCTTTACCATTGTTCAAAACAAAATATCGACAACCAAAAATATGAAAATATGCAGTGTTTGATTTTCTTTCTTTTCAAAGCTCATAAGGAGTTTTCTTTAAAATTAATCTAATTAAAGCATGATTTAATATGTAACATGCCGTGTTAATTACTTCCGTCCAAAAATATCTTGAAAGGTTGCTTTCACATAGCATGGTATGGGCTATTTCTTCAAGAGTTCTATTTTTTCTTTCTACTATCCTATTTTGTTGGGGTGTCCTAGGTGCTGAAAAATTATGGTCAATATCATTTTCATCATAAAACTTTTTAAAATCTTGATTTTTAAATTTGGTTCCATGATCACTTCGAATATTTTGAATTGAAAAATCTTTTTCATTTGTGACTTTTCGATAAAATTTTGAGAAAATATGAAAAGTTTCATCCTTATGTGCTAAGAAGAAGACCCATGTAAAATGAGAGAAATCATTAATAATCATAAAACCATATCATTTTTCATCTAGACTAGTAGTTCTAGTGAGTCCAAATAAATCTATGTGCAATAGTTCTAATGGCCTAGAAGTTGAAATAATATTTTAGATTTGAATGAGACTCGTGTTTGTTTATCTATTTGGCATGCATCACAAATTCTATCCTTTTCAAAATTCAATTTGGGTAAGCCGATAATCAATTCCTTTTTAATAAGTTTTGAGAATGAATACATGCTAATATATGCAAGCCTACATGCCAAAGCCAACTAGTCTCATTAATCTTAGCATTCAAGGCTACTAGGCATTGCATGTTTATTTTGAAAAGATCATTTAAATCTACCATATAAACATTACCATGTCTATGCCCAACAAATTTAATACCTTCATTAATAGGATTAGTTACAATACAAACTGAAGATTCAAAAATGACTTTGTATCCTTTATCACAAAATTAACTGATGCTTAATAAATTATATTTTAAACCATCTACTAATAAAATATTTTCAATATATTTGGAGGGAGTGATACCAATGTTACCTATACCGATGATCTTTCCTTTGCCATTGTCTCCAAAGGTAACCATCCGTCTATTTTTAGCATCAAGTGTGATGAATTGAGATTCATCACCAGTCATATGTCTTGAGCACCCGCTATCAAGATATCATCTCCGATTTGCTCCTTGGGATGCAAGACACACCTATACACAAGAATCAAGTTTTGATTTTAGGTACCCAAATTTTTTTGGATTCTTTTTAGTTAGTCATAATGGTTCCTTTTGAAACCCATATTTTCTTTACATTAAAATTTTTAGATTTGTTAGAAAAATATGAATAAGATTTGTGTCCTATTCTACCACATTTAAAGTAAGTTATATTTGAAAACTTGTTGTATGATGAGTTTACAAAGATGTTTGTCAAAAATTTTTGTTTCTTTAAAGGATTATATCCAAGACCGACTTTATCATAAATGATCTTTTGATTGTCAAGTATCATGTGAAGTTTATTTGAACTTAAAGTGAACTTTTCAACCATTGGTTTTAACTTGGCAATCTCATTTTTTAAGTTCAGATTTTTTTGAGACAGGATTGAATTTTTATTTGAAATACTCTCATTTTCTTTTCATAAAGATTGATTCTTTGATTTTAATTCTTTGTTCTTTACCCCTAGCTTCTTTAGTTCATCAATTAGGTCATAAAATGCTTCATGAAGTTCTTCAAAGGTAAAGTCAATAGGGGTTTCAGTATTTACCTCATTTTCATGTGCTATAAGGCACAAGTTGGCTTGTTCATTTGAGTCTTCTTCTTTGAAATTTGACTCATCACTTCTGCTCCATGTAGCCACATGGCCTTCTTTTTGTACTTTTTGGGACCCTTCTTCAGTTGTGGGTATTCAGACTTAAAGTATCCCAGTTTCTTGCATTCATAACAAATAAGGGATTACTTCTTATCCTTCTCTTGCTATGTTCTCCTTTTGTAGGTGGCCTCTTCCTCATTCCTTGTCTTCTTTTCTTCAAGAACTTCTTAAACCTTCTAGTAATGAGGGCTATTTTTTCATCCTGCTCTTCATTTTTTGTATCATCAGATTTTTCATCAGGTTGAGTAGTAGATTTGAGGGCAATTATCCTCTTCTTTTAAACATCTTCTTCTTGGTATTGTTTCATACTTAGCTCGTAAGTCATCAGTGATCCTAGAAGCTCCTCCAAGGATAAGATATTCAGATCTTTGGCTTCTTGGATTGCAGTCACTTTGGCCTCCCAAGTCCTTGGTAAAGACCTAAGAATCTTTCTTACAAGATCACTATTAGAATAAGACTTACCAAGACTTTTTAGACCATTAATAATATCAGTAAAATGAGTAAACATCTCAGTTATTGATTCATCATGCTTCATTTTAAAAAGTTCATATTTATGCACAAGCATGTTGATTTTTGATTCCTTCACTTGATTAATTTCTTCATGAGTTACTTCTAATTTATCCCATATTTTCTTAGCTGACATGTATGTTGAAATATAATTAAATTCATTAGCATCTAGAGCACAATACAAAATATGTTGGGAAATGTGTCCCAAAAAGCCAATCGTCAAGCTGTTGACGGTTGAGCAACCAAGTATTGTAATTGATTTGTTAATAAATAAAATATATTTGGCATCTTCATCATAAGCTTTCATCTTCTAATGAACTCCATTGTTATGATGAAGTCTTTAGGACTATTTAAGTTCGATAAAGAGAGGATTTATCGATTAGTCCTTAAAACTATTCACGACCAAATGATAAGCTATTAATAAGGACGACAGCTTCTATCGAGCATAGGTCACTGTAGGCCATATGGATTGGTAGTCCTCTTAACCAAGGAGTGTGGAGACACTGGTATGGCATACAGGTGAGATGTAAGGGTATATCATCATTGAACGTGACCAACTCCAGAGTATTCTGCCGTCGAGAATGTCTCTGATGGGATATAGGTATAAGTGTCCCTTAGACTTGAGATCACCTCAGTGACTTGCAAGCAACTCACTGTGCTTTGGTACTGGACTAACTGAATTTCTAATTCAGGGACGGAAGGCTTCTGGGCACAGTCAAGTACTTGCGAAGTCAGAGTGGGATCGAGATGGGATTGACCACTCCAAGAGTTGGAGAAGAATGAGTCGCTGTATTTCAATTTAGCAAAACCTTGGCCAGGGTAATCCATTAGATAGATTTGATATTTTGAAATACAATGTGGACAACCTGATTAGAGTTGACAGTTGAACTCTGAGGTGTCCTATGATCATTTTGGTCAAGGGGATAAATTATATGAAAACTATATCCGCATGGGTTCTAAGGATGTTGTTCTACACATTCGACCTATCCGATCGTCGGGTACCATTGCTAGATGTCACTTCGATTGATATAAGAATTTATTCCTATGCTACCGGCTTAGGTTCGGACCTATGAGGTCACACACATTAGAGTTCATGATCCAATCAGATGGTTGATCAACGATTAAGAATCGTTCTAGGGTTAAATGATCAATACGATTGACATTTAACCCAGTGCAAGTGTTGCAGGAGGATCTATTAGCAATTCGATTGCTGATTGGCTTAATTTGATTAAGCCAATGGGCTGAGATTAAGTCTAATTAAATATAATTTAATTATATTTAGTTTGGGCTAGATTGGATCAAGTCCAATTAGTTTATTGGATAAGCCAAGTGCAAAGAAAAACTAGTCCTAGTTCAACTAGGACTTGGGTCAATCTAATTTCTAATTTGATTAGAAAATTAAATCAGATTTAAATCTAATTTAATCTGATTAAATTAGGTTCTTAATTGGGTTAAGACCTATTTTAATTGGGTTGATCTAATTTTGATTTGATTTGGTTTGGGAAACCAAATTAAAACAAGTCATAAGACAGAATCCTAGTAAGACTAGGATTCCACCTTGCGCCACATAAGCTTTCTCCACACCCTCTCTCTTATTCAATGCCAATCTCCACTTATTTTGTGTGACAAAAGCCCTCTCCCAGATCTCTCCCACGTTCACAAAAGGTCTCTTCTCTTCTTTCTTACATGGAAGGTGGTTTGGATCAAATCTAAAAGGAATAAGTTTGGATTTCGAATTCTATGAGATAGAGTTTTAGAAATCCAAAACTCTTTCAATTTTGCACCGAATTTATCCAATTTTTTTTGCAATTTTTGTGGCTTTTAGGGTATACATTGTATACCCTTTTCTAGTGATCCATGCATGAAAATATAAAGGAGGTGCTCAAGAGTTGGGCGTCCCTTAACTTGCCATGTTTGGATAAGCCTTGACTAGGTGTTTGACCTAGACAAGGACTCTATCATATCTCTCTATATAGGATGAGTTTCTTTATGAAATTTTAGGAGAAGATAGATATTTGAGAGACCTTTGTGCCATCTAAAAATTAGAGAGAAATACCTTTGGGTCATGGAGATATAAAAGATGCAAGTTTGGGTGTCTAGAGAGAAAAACGTGAAGAAGAAGAGGGTTTCTTCTAGGGTTTTTGTTTTCATATCTTTCCTCCCTCCATCTTGAGTTTCCTGAGAGCATCTCAGATCTAAAACTCCTTCTATTTTCCATCTTTGGAAGAGTCCAAATCAAGAAGAAGGAGGCACTTGATCAACCATCAAAGAAGGATCAGCGCAGTACTAGCATACTGTGCTGATTTCCTGAAGCAGGACTTCTGATCGAGTTCGTTGGCTCGTGTGGACGACTCCTAGAGGCCGGACACGTGTGCGGCTTGCAACATCATCCTCAAGCTCAGATCAACAAGGTTAGAACATCTAATTTGCAAGGTAATAGATCTGATCTATTGTTTAATACATACATTAGATGTAGTATAGAAACATGTTGATATGATCAACATGTAGTTCATGCTATATTTATATATTTTAATTTTTGATTTAATGCTATATAATAATCATGTAATAGGATCTTAGATCTAGGGATTTTCTGATTTTAGAAAATAAATTTTAATTTATTTTAGTCTTCCGCTGTATGATCTTGAAAAAGTTTCAAGATCTAACCCTGAAACCCTAAATATGGTTCCTACAATTGGTATCAGAGCCTAGGTTCTTTATTACATGATTATTTATACATGCTTAGATTATTTTTTAGATTAGATCTAATTTATAATCTGATTATTAAATCTAAAATTAAAATTTTAGATCAATCACAAACTACAAGGTTGTCTTGCTGTAAGGTTTACCCCTTACAGTGCAAAGGTTGTCCTAGTTTGTGTAGATCTATCTTTAATCATCAATTTATTAGATATGATCTAGATTAAATTTATGATTTATTAGATTTAAAATATAATTAAATCTGAAATAAAATCTCTTTGTTAATAATTTTTGTGCAAAAAAATTATTTAAAGTTGAAATTGTTTCAATTACATGAACCTGTTTAGATTAGATCTAAAGTAGTTTCATGTTTATTTCACTTGCATCTTGATTATGAATCAAACATGCAATATGGTTGGTAGAATCATATTGTAAAATTATTTTACAAATATGAAAATTATTTTTTAAAAAGTCAAACCCAACCCTCAGCCCAAAACTTAATTAAGAATTAAGAAGTTGTTTGAATAGGTTCTAGGATTGTGAATTGAAGAACCTAAGACACAAATCATAACACATTGGGTTAATGGGTTAGTGGGAATTAGGTCCATTAATTGGGTTAGACCTATGGTTAGATTAAAGATGGACTTAATTAGAGAATTGACTAAATCTAATCAATTGTTGTCTTAGATTAGGTCAAGGATTCTCTAGATCAATTACAATAGTTGTAGTTGGTCAAGTCCATGCCTTTAACGAGAACCAAATGGACTCGATTTTTGGCTAAGCGGTCTAGCACGAACTGTTAGGTTGATCTAATTGAAATTAATTAAACTAGTTGGTGTCTAAGGTAAACCAGACCGGTGGTTTTTAATTGGGAGCCCGCTTACCTGGCCATTTCTGATGGTGTCTAAGGCAAGCTTTGGCAGAACCTCCCACTGATCGAACTTACCTGGCCTCTTGGTAAAATTATGTTTTGATCGGATCACTTGACTATTCGAGCTGACCCATGTCAGCTAGGTAAATCAGTGTGACTGATTTAGGTGCTCCTAGACCAGCCCTGGTCTCCCTTAAGCTGACTTGGTGAAGCCAGTGGGAGGATCATGATAAGCTGGTTCATCTGACTTCATCCTCTATATTATTTAAATCCTCTAAAATTATTAGGTCCTTAAAATGATAAAGTTATGGAGATAACTGAGTCATAGCCTCCCATTAAGGTGTTTGATAATGAGTCCATTAACTCAATAATCATTACAGACCCAAAGGTCTGGTGCTTGTTGACTAATGGAATTATCACTCATCATATGACGACTTGGAAGTGTCTCTCTAATGGTGGTTAGGTGAGCCAACCAAAGTTGGGCTTAATCATTCGTTGGTTAGATACACCAAGTATGATCATGTTAATGGTTGGACCTAACTGGATCCTTACAGTGGAGGCCAAAGCCTACTGATTAGATTTTTGGGGCAAAATTAAAATTACTAGAAATTATTTAGAGAAACAATTGGTTATGAACCTACCCTTAGATGTACATAGGTTGGCCAACCAAAGTTGGACTTGTGTGCAGTCTAAGTGGATTCTAGTACCCGCTAAGGAATTAGGATAATTCCTCGAATTGGAGGTAGAGGCTACCAATTCGAATAAAATAGTGGGAGAAACCTTTTGATTAAAGTCCAAATCTTTAGGTTTAATGAATCAATAACTAATTAGGTTATGGTTCTCCTTTGTGCAAATATGGCCACTTTCCTATCGCTCCGATCATTGTTGGATAATGATATGTTGGTGGGACCCAACTTCGATAGCTAGTACCGAAAGTTGAAGATAGTCCTGGAGCATGAACGGATCCTATATGTGATAATGGATCCTGCACCTGAGGAGCCAGCAGTCAATGCACGTGGAACAGTCAGAGACACTTACCAGAAGTGGCTCAGTGATCGGACCACGGTGCGCTGTATCATGCTGGCTGCCATGAGCAACAAGTTCAGTCACAGATTCGAGATGGCTCAGCCAAAGGACATGCTTCAAGTGTTGGAGGATGCCTTTGACACACCCGATAACGTGGAGAGGCACAAGACTAGTTGTGCCATCTTCAACACCAAAATACGGGATGGTGCCTCTGTCACTGATCATGTATTGTACATGATCTAGCTGATGGAATGATTGAGCAAGCTCGGCTTTCCCTTGCATGAGCAGCTTGGGAAAGATGCAATACTGAACTCGCTGCCCAAGTCTTATCTCCCATTCCTCACTCATTATAGAATGACAAAGCCTGAAGTAAACTACCATGGATTACTGGGGTTGCTTCAGAACTTTGAGAAGGATCACCAACTCCTCAAGGAGTCGGTGAACTCAGTGGGAGGTTCGTCTTCTGGTTCTCGATCCTTTGAGAAAGGGAAGAAGAACAAGAAGAAGAAAGTCAAGAAGGTGCAAGTTCAGGCTGGGACATCTGTGCAGAGCCAGACCAAAAAGATCAAGCCTGATAAGAGTCTATTCTACTGGCAAGCACCCTAGATTAGATAGTGTGTCAGATATCTACTTATGGCACTGTAGGCTAGGTCATATAAACAAGAACAGAATAAATAGGTTGACTCAAGAGGAAATCCTCGAAGTTAGTGATTGTGAATCACTTCTAACCTGTGAGTCATATCTTCTTGGTAAAATGACCAAGTCACCTTTTACTGGAAAAGGTGAGAGAGCTACTGAGCTCTTGGGCCTAATACATATTGATGTATGCGGACCCATAAGCACCAGTGCTAGAGGTGGATATTTCTACTTCAAAACTTTCAAGGATGACCTATCCCGATATGGATATGTCTATCTGATGAAACATAAGTCGGATTCATTTGAAATGTTCAAACGATTCCAAAGTGAAGTAAAAAAAAATAAAAAAAAAAATAAACTGGGAAGAGTATTAAAACTCTTCGATCTGATCGAGGAGGAGAATACCTTTCTAGTGAATTTCTCATATATCTAGGAGAGAATGGGATTCTCTCCCAATGGGCTCCTCCAGGAACACCACAGCATAATGGTGTGTTTGAAAGGAGGAATCGGACTCTGTTAGACATGGTCCGATCCATGATAGATTTTGCTAGCTTGCCGATATCCTTCTGGGGATATGCACTCGAATCGATCTGTTATCTGTTAAATAGGGTTCCAAGTAAGTCTGTAATTAAGACTCCATATGAGATATGGACGGGATGTAAGCCAGCACTTTCACACCTTAGGGTCTGCGGGTGCCCGGCCTATGTCAAATGATTAGTCATAGACAAACTTGGACCTAGGTCTGACAAATGCTCATTCATAGGGTACCCCAAAGAGACAAAAGGATATTTTTTCTACCATGCTGATGAACAAAAGGTGTTCGTCAGCCTTAAGACAATCTTTTTAGAAAAAGAGTTTCATGGTGAAGGAACCGTTGCCTCTAAGGTTGAACTTGATGAAGTTCAACAGGTAGAAGGACCGACACCAATAGCTGAACCTGAGTCGGATATGATTAGATCAGATCCGGAGCCCAATATACCTGCACCATTAAGGCGATCCGGTAGAGTATCCGTCAATCGGACAGATACTACGGTTTCTTGGTTCAAGACGGTGATCCCATCAAACTTGATGAGAATAATGAGGATCCGATCACCTATATGGATGCAATGCAGAGACCTGATTCCAAAAAATGACTTGAAACCATGAAATCCGAAATAGAGTCCATGAAGGTCAACGATGTATGGACATTGGTTGACCCACCTGAAGGGGTTAAACCCATTGGGTGTAAATGGGTCTTCAAAAGGAAGAGGGGCACAGACGGAAAGGTGGAGACCTATAAAGCCCGTCTGGTCGCCAAGGGGTATCGTCAACGTTATGGTATTGACTATGATGAGATGTTTTCCCCTGTGGCAGCTCAAATCCATTCGGATAATGCTTGCAATAGTTGCCCATCTGGATTATGAGATCTGGCAGATGGATGTAAAGACAGCTTTTCTGAATGGAGAGTTGACCGAAGA
Organism: Elaeis guineensis; assembly: GCF_000442705.2. Taxonomy (NCBI): domain Eukaryota; kingdom Viridiplantae; phylum Streptophyta; class Magnoliopsida; order Arecales; family Arecaceae; genus Elaeis; species Elaeis guineensis. The sequence continues at coordinate 14,081,638 of NC_026006.2, read as the reverse complement.
GGTGTATATGATACAACCTGAGGGGTTTACATCCACAGATGAGTCCAAGGTGTGCAAGCTTCAGAGATCCATTTATGGATTGAAGCAAGCTTCTCGGAGTTGGAACATGCATTTTGATAAGGTGATCAAAACGTATGGCTTCATTAAGAATGGAGAAGAGCCCTGCATCTATAAATGGGCAAATGGTCCAGTTGTGGTATTTTTTGTCTTGTACGTGGATGATATTCTCTTAATCGGGAATGACATCCCCGCACTACAGGGAATAAAAGTTTGGTTGTCATCACAGTTCTCCATGAAGGACTTGGGTGAAGCATCCTACATCCTAGGGATGAAGATCTATAGGGATAGATCTAAAAGAATGCTTGGGTTATCCCAGTCCATGTACATAGACACTGTGCTGAAGAGGTTCAGCATGGAAAATTTCAAGAAGGGCTATCTACCGATAGGCCATGGAATTTCTCTCTCTAAGAAGGATTGTCTGACAACTCCTGAAGAGAGAGAGCGTATGAGTAGAGTCCCATATGCTTTAGCCGTGGGATCTATCATGCATGCCATGACATGTACAAGATCAGATGTGGCATACTCACTAGGAGTAGTGAGTAGATACCAATCTGATCCTAGAGAAAATCACTGAAAAGTGGTTAAAGCCATCCTTAAGTATTTGAGAAATACTAAGGACCAATGGTTGGTTTATGGCGAGTCAGATCTGAAACTTGTGGGGTTCACAGACTCCAGCTTCCAATCTGACCATGATGACAGCAGGAGCGTGTCGGGTTATATCTTTACTCTGAATGGTGGAGCCATCTGCTGGAAGAGTTTCAAGCAGCATACTGTGGCAGACTCTGTTTGTGAAGCGGAGTACATCGCAGCATCGGATGCCGTGAAGGAAGCTGTGTGGCTGAGAAAATTCATCAACGAGCTCGGAGTAGCACCCTCCCTCGATGGTCCGGTACTACTCTACTGTGACAGCACTGGTGCCATAGCTCAGGTGAAAGAATCCAAAGCACATCAGCGGACGAAGCACATCTTGCGTCGCTTCCACCTGGTCCGAGAGATCGTGGATCGAGGTGACATCAACCTTCAGAAGATCGATGGAAAGGAGAACCTGGCCGACCCCTTCACTAAAGCCCTGGCAACAAAGGAGTTCAACAACCACAAGTCGAAGATGGGTATTAGATACTGTGCCGAGTGGCTTTAGGACAAGTGGGAGTTGTTGGGAAATGTGTCCCAAAAAGCCAATCGTCAAGCTGTTGACGGTTGAGCAACCAAGTATTGTAATTGATTTGTTAATAAATAAAATATATTTGGCATCTTCATCAAAAGCTTTCATCTTCTAATGAACTCCATTGTTATGATGAAGTCCTTAGGACTATTTAAGTTCGATAAAGAGAGGATTTATCGATTAGTCCTTAAAACTGTTCACGACCAAATGATAAGCTATTAATAAGGACGACAACTTCTATCGAGCATAGGTCGCTGTAGGCCATATGGGTTGGTTGTCCTCTTAATCAAGGAGTGTAAAGAAACTGGTATGGCATACAGGTGAGATGTAAGGGTACATCATTATTGAACGTGACCAACTCCAGAGTATTCTACTGTCGAGAATGTCTCTGATGGGATATAGGTATAAGTGTCCCTTAGACTTGAGATCACCTCAGTGACTTGCAAGCAACTCACTGTGCTTTGGTACTGGACTAACTGAACTTCTAATTCAGGGATGGAAGGCTTCTGGGCACAGTCAAGTACTTGCAAAGTCAGAGTGTGATCGAGATGGGATTGACCACTCCAAGAGTTGGAGAAGAATGAGTCGCTGTATTTCAATTTAGCAAAATCTTGGCCAGGATAATCCATTAGATGGATTTGATATTTTGAAATACAATGTGGACAACCTGATCAGAGTTGACAGTTGAACTCTGGGGTGTCCTATGATCATTTTGGTCAAGGGGATGAATTATATGAAAACTATACCCGCATGGGTTCTAAGGATGTTGTTCTACACATTCGACCTATCCGGTCGTCGGGTACCATTGCTAGATGGTCACTTTGATTGGTATAAAAATTTATTCCTATGCTACCGGCTTAGGTTCGGATCTATGAGGTCACACACATTAGAGTTCATGATCCGATCAGATGGTTGATCAACGATTAAGAATCGTTCTAGGGTTAAATGATCAATACGATTGACATTTAACCCAGTGCAAGTGTTGCAGGAGGATCTATTAGCAATTCAATTGCTGATTGGCTTAATTTGATTAAGCCAATGGGCTAAGATTAAGTTTAATTAAATATGATTTAATTAGATTTGGTTTGGGCTTGATTGGATCAAGTCCAATTGGTTTATTGGATAAGCCAAGTGCAAGAAAAAACTAGTCCTAGTTCAACTAGGACTTGGGTCAATCTAATTTCTAATTTGATTAGAAAATTAAATCAGATTTAAATCTAATTTAATCTAATTAAATTAGGTTCTTAATTGGGTTAAGACCTATTTTAATTTGGTTGATCTAATTTTGATTTAATTTAGTTTGGGAAACCAAATTAAAACAAGTCATAAGACAGAATCCTAGTAAGAATAGGATTCCACCTTGCGCCACATAAGCCTTCTCCACACCCTCTCTCTTATTCAACGCCAATCTTCACTTATTTTATGCGACAAAAGCCCTCTCCCAGATATCTCCCATGTTCACAAAAGGTCTCCTCTCTTCTTTCTTACATGGAAGGTGGTTTGGATCAAATCTAAAAGGAATAAGTTTGGATTTCGAATTCTATGAGATAGAGTTTTAGAAATCCAAAACTCTTTCAATTTTGTACCAAATTTATCCAAATTTTTTTTAGAATTTTTATAGATTTTAGGGTATATATTGTGTACCCTTTTCTGGTGATCCATGCATGAAAATATGAAGGTGGTTCTCAAGAGTTGGGCATCCCTTAACTTGCCATGTTTGGATAAGCCTTGACTAGGTGTTTGACCTAGACAAGGACTCTATCATATCTATCTATATAAGATGAGTTTCTTTGTAAAATTTTAGAAAAAGATAGATATTTGAGAGACCTTTGTGCCATCCAAAAATCAAAGAGAAATACCTCTGGGTCATGGAGATATAAAAGATGCAAGTTTGGGTGTCTAGAGAGAAAAATGTGAAGAAGAAGAGGGTCTTCTTCTAGGGTTTTTGTTTTCATATCTTTCCTCCCTCCATCTTGAGTTTCCTGAGAGCATCTCAGATCTGAAACTCCTTCTTCTACTTTCCATCTTTGAAAGAGTCCAAATCAAGAAGAAGGAGGCACCTGATCAACCATCAAAGAAGGATCAGCGCAGTACTAGCATACTGTGCTGATTTTCTGAAGCAGGACTTCTGATCGAGATTTGTGGGCTCGTGTGGATGACTCCTAGAGGCCGGACGCATGTGCGGCTTGCAACATCATTCTCAAGCCCAGATCAACAAGGTTAGAACGTCTAACTTGCAAGGTAATAGATCTGATCTATTATTTAATACATACTTAGATGTAGTATAGAAACATGTTGATATGATCAACATGTAGTTCATGCTATATTTATATATTTTAATTTTTGATTTAATGCTATGTAATAATCATGTAATAGAATCTTAGATCTAGGGATTTTTTGATTTTAGAAAATAAATTTTGATTTATTTTAGTCTTCCGCTGTATGATCTTGAAAAAGTTTCAAGATCTAACCCTGAAACCCTAGATATGGTTCCTACAAAATATTCATGGCTTTAGCATTTAGTTGAGCCATTTTCTTATCAACCTCATCCCATTCTTTTTTGAATTTAGTTGATTCCACACCATCAATTATTTTAGTGGATGTGTGTGGTCCATTTACTATGATACTCCACATATCATAGTCAAGTGCTTGAATAAAGATTTTCATCTGAGCTTTCCAATAGGTATAATTTGATCCATCGAAAAGTGAAGGTCGGTTTGTGGACTGCCCCTCGGCTAGTGAAGTGCAAACTTGAGTTGCCATAGATCTTTAGCTCTTTGATCGTTAAATCAAAGTAGGACTAGAGCACCGAGCTCTGATACCACTTGTTGTCCAGCTATGCAACCCAAGAGGGGGAGGTGAATTGGGTTTCTAAAAATTTAAAGTTAATTTATAACTATGAGAATTTATAACAATAAGCAAGATAAATGTGGAGAGTAAAATTTATGCAAGGTGTAGAAGCTGGATGCAAAAATGCAAGAAGATAAGAAAATTTAAAAGGAGAGCAAGTAAGCACAACCCAAACAAGAAGATTTATAGTGGTTCAGTACCAACCTTGCACCTACATCCACTCCCCAAGCTCCTACTTGAAAATTTAAATCCACTAAATCGTATTCAATCCGAATACAACGTCGGAACCTCTGACTCTAGCTATTCCAAGCTAGAACACTTATTTTTTGGATACAAGCCAACCCAATACAATTCGATTCAAGGTTCGGATCAACCTTTCCATATTTTGAAACCCTTCTAAAATAAAATATCAACTCAAAATAGAGTATAGTAATTAATCATACAGAAATACAGATGTAGCTCCTTTAATAAGCAAATAAAGCTTTAAATACACTTTACACAATAAGAACGAAGATCTTCTGATTTTTCTCAAGATAGTTGAAGACTTGAATGAGCTCTTAATGGGTTAGTGAACTTGAAATAAAAGCTTCTTGAACTTTTAAGAGGGCTCTTGCTTAGGGTTGAAATGAATGCTTGAAGAATCTTTTCAAAACCATATTGATTTTCTACTTTAAGTGCCTTTTATAACTTCAAATAATAGTGGAGAGTAATCTGGACTAAAATAGAACCATTGGAGCACATTAAATGGGCATTAAATACAACCAAAACGAGCTGAAAACTAGCCGTTGTAGAATTTTTCCATCATAGGGGTCGACTCATGCTCATGGGTCGACTCATGGGGTCGACTTCTGTAGCACAGAACAAAAAATGACTGTTTTGTAATTTTGGCCTACACAGTAGTAGAGGTCGACCCATAGGGTCAACTTATGCTCAGGGATCGACTCATGGGGTCGACTCACAGAGTGTGCCAGCCAAAGAATTCAGCATGCCGTTCCACTCCTTTTGCCATGAGTCGACTCATGGGGTCGACTCAAATATATAAACATGATTTTCTTTCAAAATATATATTCAAAAATATTAAAATTACCTTCAATAGATCACAAATCTTGTGTTCTTGCTCTTGAGGCTTCCGAATCAGAACTTGATAAAATTATGATTTTGCTCCTGAAATACAATAAATCTTTTTCCAAGTCAAAATCATTAGTAACCCTCTCAAATGCTTTGTAATCATCAAAATCAATTCAAGGAGCAACACTTAGATTTGGACCTATGAGGTCACACACATTAGAGTTCATGATCTGATTGGATGGTTGATCAACAATTAAGAATTGTTCTAGGATTAAATGATCAATACGATTGACATTTAACCTAGTGCAAATGTTATAGGAGGATCGATTAGCAATTCGATTGCTAATTGGCTTAATTTGATTAAGCCAATGGGCTGAGATTAAGTCTAATTGAATATGATTTAATTATATTTAGTTTGGGCTTGATTGGATTAAGTCTAATTGGTTTATTGGATAAGTCAAGTGTAAGAAAAAAATTAGTCCTAGTTCAATTAGGACTTGGGTCAACTTAATTTTTAATTTGATTAAAAAATTAAATTAGATTTAAATCTAATTTAATCTGATTAAATTAGATTCTTTATTAGGTTAAAACTTATTTTAATTAGATTGATCTAATTTTGGTTTGATTTGGTTTGAGAAACCAAATTAAAATAAGTCATAAGATAGAATCCTAGTAAGACTAGGATTCCACCTTGCGCCGCATAAGCCCCTCCCACGCCCTCTCTCTTATTCCACACCAATCTCCTCTTATTTTGTGTGAAAAAAGCCCTCTCGTAGGTCTTTTCTACATCCAAAAGGTTTTCTCTCTTCTTTCATACATGAAAAGTGGTTGTGGATCAAATCAAAGTAGGAATAAGTTTGGATTTTAAATTCCACGAGATAGAGTTTTAGAAATCTAAAACTCTTTTCTTTTTGCACCAAATTTACTTAGATTTTTTTTTGAAATTTTTGTGGCTTTTAGGGCATACATTGTGCACCTTTTTCTGGTAGTCCATGCACGAAAATAAGGAGGAGACGGGGAAGAGTTGGGCACCCCTTATCTTGCCATATTTGGATAAGCCTTGACTAGGTATTTGACCTAGACAAGGATACTATCATATCTCTCTCCATAAAATGAGTTTCTTCATAAAATTTTTGAAGAACATAGAAATTTGAGAGACCTTTAATGCCTCCAAAAATTAAAGAGAAAGATCTTTGGATCGTGGAGATATAATAGACACAAGACAGGATATCTAGGAGAGAGTAAAGAGAAGAAGAAGAGGGTCTTCTTCTAGGGTTGTTAGTTTCATCTCTTCTCTTCCTCCATCTTAAGTTTTTCTGAGAGCATCTCAGATCTAAAACTCCTCCTCCTATTTCTCATCTTTAGAAGAGTCCAAATCAAGAAGGAGGTACTTGATCAACCATCGAAGAAGTATCAGTGCAGTACTAGCATACTATGCTGATTTTTTAAAGCAGGACTTCTGGTCGAGATTCGTGAGCTCGTGTGGATGACTCCTAGAGACCGGATGTATGTGCGATTTACAACATCATCCTCAAGCCTGGATCAGTGAGGTTAGAATGTCTAACTTGTGTGGTAATAGATCTGATCTATTATTTAATACATACATTAGATGTAATATAGAAACATGTTGATATGATCAATATATAGCTCATGCTCTATATATTTTAATTACTGATTTAATGCTATGTAATAAGCATGTAATAGAATCTTAGATCTAGAGATTTTTTAATTTTAAAAAATAAATTTTGATTTATTTTAGTCTTCCGCTGCCTGATCTTGAAAAAATTTTAAGATCTAACCCTGAAACTTTAGATCTGGTTCCTTCAATTAGTATCAGAGCCTAGGTTGTTTATTACATGATTATTTATACATGCTTAGATTATTTTTTAGATTAGATCTAATTTATAATCTAATTATTAAATCTAAAATTAAAATTTTAGATCAATCACAAACTGTAAGGTTGTCCTGCTGTAAGGTTTATCCCTTACAGTGCAAAGGTTGTCCTAGTTTGTGTAGATCTATCTTTAAAAATAAATTTGTTAGATATGATCTATATTAAATTTATAATTTATTAGATTTAAAAGGTATTTAAATCTGAAATAATTTTTTTTATTAATAATTTTTGTGCAAAGAAATTATTTAAAGTTGAAATTATTTCAATTACATGAACCTGTTTAGATTAGATCTAAAGTAGTTTCATATCTATTTCACTTGCATCTTGATTATAAATCAAACATGCAATACGATTGGTAGAACCATATTATAAAATTATTTTACAAATATAAAAATTATTTTCAAAAAATCGAACCCAACCCTAAGCCCAAAACTTAATTGAGAATTAAGAAGTTGTTTGATTAGGTTCTAGGATTGTGAATTGAAGAACCTAAGACACAAACCATAACACATTGGGTTAATGGGTTACTGAGAATTAGGTCCATTAATTAGGTTAAATCTATGGTTAGATTAAAGATGGACTTAATTAGAGAATTGACTAAATCTAATCAATTGTTGTCTTAGATTAGGTCAAGGATTCTCTAGATCAATTACAATAGTTGTAGTTGGTCAAGTCCATATCTTAAACGAGAATCAAATGGACTTGATTCTTAGCTAAGCGGTCTAGCACAAACTGTTAGGTTGATCTAATCGAAACTAATTAAACTAGTTGGTGTCTAAGGTAAACCAAATCGATGGTTTTTAATTGGGAGCCTGCTTACCTGACCATTTTTTATGGTGTCTAAGGCAAGCTTTGGCCAACCCTCCCACTGATCGAACTTATCTAGCCTCTTGGTGAAATTATGTTTTGATTGGATCACTTGACTATTCGAGCTAATCCATGTTAGCTAGGTAAATCAGTGTGACTGATTTAGGTGCTCCTAGACCAGTCCTTTTAATGGTCTCCCTTAAGCTGACTTGGTGAAGCCAGTGGAAGGATCATGATAAGTTGGTTCATCTGACCTCATCCTCTAAATCATTTAAATTCTCTAAAATTATTTGGCCCTTAAAATGATAAAGCTATGGAGATAACTGAGTCGTAGCTTCTCATTAAGGTATTTGATAATGAGTCCATTAACTCATTAATTATTGCAGACCCAAAGGCCTGGTGCTTGTTGACTAATGAAATTATCACTCATCATATGACGACTTGGAAGTTTCTCTAATGGTGGTTAGGTGAGCCAACCAAAGTTGGGCTTAACCATTCATTGGTTAGATGCACCAAGTATGGTCATGTTAATGGTTGGACCTAATCAGATCCTTACAGTGGAGGCCAAAGCCTACTGATTAGGTTTTTGAGATAAAATTAAAATTACTAAAAATTATTTAGAGAAATAATTGGTTATGAACCTACCCTTAGATGTACATGGGTTGGCCAACCAAAGTTGGGCTTGTGTGCAGTCTAAGTGGATTCTAGTACCCACTAAGGAATTAGGGTAATTCCTCGAATTTGGAGGTAGAGGCTATCAATTCGAATAAAATAGTGAGAGAAATCTTTTGATTAAAGTCCAAATCTTTAGGTTTAATGAATCAATTACTAATTAGGTTATGATTTTTTTTGTGCAGATATGGCCACTTTCCTATCGCTCTGATCATTGTTGGACAATGATAAGTTGGTGGGACCCAACTTCGGTAGCCGATACTGAAAGTTGAAGATAGTCCTGGAGCATGAACAGATCCTATATGTGATAATGGATCCTGCACCTGAGGAACCAACTGCCAATGCATGTGGAACAGTCAGAGACACTTACTAGAAGTGGCTCAATGACCGGACCACGGTGCGCTGTATCATGCTGGCTGCCATAAGTGATGAGTTCAATCATAGATTCAAGATGGCTCAGCCAAAGGACTTGCTTCAAGTGTTGGAGGATGCCTTTGGCACACCCGATGATGTGGAGAGGCACAAGACTAGTTGTGCCATCTTCAATGCCAAAATGCGGGATGGTGCCTCTGTCACTGATCATGTATTGTACATGATCGAGCTGATGGAATGATTGAGCAAGCTCGACTTTCCCTTGCATGAGCAGCTTGGGAAGGATGCAATACTAAACTCGCTGCAAAGTCTTATCTCCCATTCCTCACTCATTATAGAATGACAAAGCTTGAAGTGAACTACCATGGGTTACTGGGGTCGCTTCAGAACTTTGAGAAGGATCACCAACTCTACAAGGAGTCGGTGAACTTAGTGGGAGGTTCGTCTTCTGATTAGCGACCCTTTAAAAAAAGAAAGAAGAACAAGAAGAAGAAAGTAAAGAAGGTACAAGTTCAGGCTAGGATATCAGTGTAGGGCCAAACCAGAAAGATCAAGCCCGATAAGAGTCTATTCTACTGGCAAGCACCCAAGATTAGATAGTGTGTTAGATATCTACTTATGGCACTGTAGGCTAGGTCATATAAACAAGAACAGAATAAACAGGTTGACTCAAGAGGAAATCCTCGAAGTTAGTGATTATGAATCACTTCCAATCTGTGAGTCCTGTCTTGGTAAAATGACCAAGTCACCTTTTACTGAAAAAGGTGAGAGAGCTACTGAGCTCTTGGGCCTAGTACATACTGATATATGCGGGCCCATGAGCACAAGTGCTAGAGGTGGATATTTCTACTTCATAACTTTCACGGATGATCTATCCAGATATGGATATATCTATCTGATGAAACATAAATCAGATTCATTTGAAATGTTCAAACGATTCCAAAGTGAAGTAGAAAAACAAACTGAAAAGAGTATTAAAACTCTTTGATCTGACCGAGGAGGGAAATATCTTTCTAGTGAGTTTCTCATATATCTAGAAGAGAATGAGATTCTCTCCCAATAGACTCCTCCAGGAATACCATAGCATAATGGTGTGTCTGAAAGGAGAAATCGGACTCTGTTAGACATGGTCCAATCCATGATGGGTTTTGCCAGCTTGCCGATATCTTTCTGGGGATATGCACTCGAATCGACCTGTTATCTATTAGATAGAGTTCCAAGTAAGTCTGTAATTAAGACTCCATATGAGATATGGACAGAGTGTAAGCCAGCACTTTTACACCTTAGGGTCTGAGGGTGCCCGGCCTATGTCAAATGATTAGCCACAGACAAACTTGGACCTAGGTCTGACAAATGTACATTCATAGGGTACCCCAAAGAGATCAAAGGATATTTTTTCTACCATGCTGATGAACAAAAGGTGTTCGTCAGCTTTAAGGCAATCTTTTTAGAAAAAGAGTTCCTTGGTGAAGGAACTGTTGCCTCTAAGGTTGAACTTGATGAAGTTCAACAGGTAGAAAGACCGACACCAATAGCTGAACCTGAGATGGATTTGATAAGATCAGATCCACAGCCCAATGTACCTACACTATTAAGGAGATCCGATAGAGTACTGCATCAGTCGGATAGATACTATGGTTTTTTGATCCAGGACGGTGATCCCATCGAACTCGATGAGAACGATGAGGATCCAATCACCAATATGGTGGCAATGCAGAGACCTGATTCTGAGAAATGGCTTGAAGCCATGAAATTTGAAATGGAGTCCATGAAGGTCAACGTGTTGGGAAATATATCCTAAAGCCTATCATCTAAGTGGTAGATGATTAGAATTAGTATATGAATTATCTAATAATAATAATTATTTGGCAGGCTCATCATAAAAATTCTATCTTCCTTAAATGAACTCCTAAATTATGATGAAGTCCTTAGAACCACAATCAATCGATAAAGAAAGATTTATCGGATGGTTCTTAAATTGTTCACGACCAAATGATAAGTTATTAACAAGGATGATAATTTATCAAGTGTAGGTCGCTGTATGCCATATGTGTTGGTTGTCCTCATAATCAAGTGATTTGGAGACACTGGTATGGCATCCAAATGAGATGTAGGAGTACATCTGCATTGAACATGATCAATGTAACACTCTACTGTCAAGACTAGTTAACTAAGACCAATGGGTATAAGTATCCCTCTGATCTGAGATCATCACGGTGACTTGCAAGCAACTCACTGTGCTTTGGTGTCGGACTCTCTGTATTTTTAAAATAGGTTCGAAAGATTTTTGGGTACAGTCAAGTACTTATGAAGTCGGTGTGTGAGTCAAGATGGGATTGACCACTCCTGATTAACTTCAGGAAGAGAATATCTTGCTGTGTTTTAATTTAGCAAAACCTAGGCCTAGGTAATCCTCGTGAGGAGTCACAGGATTTGCAAAAATTTTGAAACACAATAGAGATGACTTACATGAGTGTTGACAGCATACTTGAAGTCATCTTAAGCATTATTGGTCAAAAAGATGAATTATATGGTAACTATGGGTCAGGGTTCTTAGAATGTTGATTTGCATACATTCGATCTATCTGGACATCGGGAACCATTGCTAGATGGTTACTTTGACTGGTATAAAAATTAGTTTCTGTGCTACCAGCTTAGGTTCAAATCTATAGGATCACACACATAAGAGGTTATAACCTAATCAGATGGTTAATCGATGATTGAGAATCATTCTAAGGTTAAATAATCAATGTGATTGATGTTTGACCTAATGCAAGTGTTGCAGGAGGATCATTAGTAATTGG
>NC_026006.2:13918866-14069849 GCF_000442705.2 Elaeis guineensis | reverse complement strand
CCAATCACCAATGGGCAATGCAGAGACCTGATTCTGAGAAATGGCTTGAAGCCATGAAATTTGAAATGGAGTCCATGAAGGTCAACGTGTTGGGAAATATATCCTAAAGCCTATCATCTAAGTGGTAGATGATTAGAATTAGTATATGAATTATCTAATAATAATAATTATTTGGCAGGCTCATCATAAAAATTCTATCTTCCTTAAATGAACTCCTAAATTATGATGAAGTCCTTAGAACCACAATCAATCGATAAAGAAAGATTTATCGGATGGTTCTTAAATTGTTCACGACCAAATGATAAGTTATTAACAAGGATGATAATTTATCAAGTGTAGGTCGCTGTATGCCATATGTGTTGGTTGTCCTCATAATCAAGTGATTTGGAGACACTGGTATGGCATCCAAATGAGATGTAGGAGTACATCTGCATTGAACATGATCAATGTAACACTCTACTGTCAAGACTAGTTAACTAAGACCAATGGGTATAAGTATCCCTCTGATCTGAGATCATCACGGTGACTTGCAAGCAACTCACTGTGCTTTGGTGTCGGACTCTCTGTATTTTTAAAATAGGTTCGAAAGATTTTTGGGTACAGTCAAGTACTTATGAAGTCGGTGTGTGAGTCAAGATGGGATTGACCACTCCTGATTAACTTCAGGAAGAGAATATCTTGCTGTGTTTTAATTTAGCAAAACCTAGGCCTAGGTAATCCTCGTGAGGAGTCACAGGATTTGCAAAAATTTTGAAACACAATAGAGATGACTTACATGAGTGTTGACAGCATACTTGAAGTCATCTTAAGCATTATTGGTCAAAAAGATGAATTATATGGTAACTATGGGTCAGGGTTCTTAGAATGTTGATTTGCATACATTCGATCTATCTGGACATCGGGAACCATTGCTAGATGGTTACTTTGACTGGTATAAAAATTAGTTTCTGTGCTACCAGCTTAGGTTCAAATCTATAGGATCACACACATAAGAGGTTATAACCTAATCAGATGGTTAATCGATGATTGAGAATCATTCTAAGGTTAAATAATCAATGTGATTGATGTTTGACCTAATGCAAGTGTTGCAGGAGGATCATTAGTAATTGGATTACTAATTGGCTCAATCTGATTGAGCAATTGGACTGAGATCAAGTCTAATTGAATATAATTCAATTAGAATTAGTTTGAATTTAATTAGATTAAGTCTAATTAATTTATTGGATAAGCCAGTTGCAAGGGAGAATAAGTCCTTATTTAACTAGGACTTGTATGCACCTAATTCCTAATTAAGTTAGGATTTAAATTAAATATGATTTAATCTAATTTAACTGGACTAATAGTTGGACTAGGATCACCATTAATTAGGTTGTAATTAATTTAAATTGGGTTCAAAGTATTTGACCTAATCTAAATAAGAATCCTAGTTAGACTAGGATTTCATCTTCTCTTGCGCCACCTAAGAAAATCAAAGCCCACGCCCACTAATTAATTTTAGATAATTTTTCTATGATTTTTATATCTAAGGGAAGTAATCTCATACCACTTATTCTAGAGATTTGAATCAAATTTAATCTGGTTCAATATGAAAATTAATTTGGTTCATTGTGGAAAGTGATTTAGCCTATTTCTCTTTTTGAAAGAGTTCTTCTTCACAAGGACTCTACCCTCCCTCTTTTGTGCCAACATCCCCATGTTTATCTTCCTTTTTGTTGCCCCTTTTGTAGTTATTTTCATGCTATCCATGAAATAAATGAGATAGGGGGCGTCCAAGAGTTGGTTGCCCCAAGGACTCCTTGTTAGACTAGGTCTTATGACCTAGTCTGCCATAAAAAAAGAGGCCACCCCATATTCCATGATATAGGAGTAAAAAATTTATGAAAAATTAAGAGAATTACTAGAGGAGAATGAGAAAGACCTGGGAGGTTTGAGGCACCAAAATCTATGGAGGAGAGTCCTCTAACAAGAGATCAAAAGTTGATGTCTTGTAGAGAAGAAAGGTAAGAGAGAAGATTGTCTTCTCTTATTGGTTTTCTTTCATATTTTTTTCTCTCTTTGTTTTTGTGTTTTTATGTGATAAAAATATGAGAGAGAAAGAAAGATTACATGGATGGTTTGAGGTGCCAAAATCTTTGGAGAAAATTCTTCAATCAAGAGATCAAAGGTTGATGTCTTGTAAAGAGAAAGGTAAGAGTGAAGATTGTCTTCTCTTATTGTTTTTCCTTTCATATTAATATCTCTTTGTTTTATATTTTTTATATGATAAAAAATCTAAAAATGAAAGAGGGATGGCATGGTGAATTCATGCTCCAAAGAGTTGGAGCATGGTGATCTTATTTTGGACATGATATGATCATGTTCTGATGGAAGAAGAAGAAGAAAAGAAGGTCTTTTCTTAAGGTTTCTTTTAGAACCCTTCTTCTCCATAAATCATGAGATTTTTCTATGAAAAAAATTAGATATCATAAGATCTAAAAACTAAAAGAATATCAAGAGAAGAAGGTCTTCTCAAGTCCTAGCATAGAAATATTTTCAGGATATCAATTGTTGATGTACTGAAGGAGAAGATCTGTCTTCTTTTAGGATTTTTTCTATTAAATATTAATTTTAATTTTAGAGAGATCAAAAAGTTTGACTTCTCTCTTATTCCTCCTCATATTTTTCATCTCTTGAAATATCCAAGAGATTCAAAGAATATTTTTTAGATTAACCATCTGGAGGAATCTGCAAGAAGCTAGCACTTCGAGCGGATCTTCATTCGACGAACCTCCGATTTTGTTATAGCCTCGTGTGGATCATCTGTAGAGGTCGGATATGTTTGTGGCTCTAAAAATAATAAAAAAAATTAACCATAGAGTTCTCAACCCGCATGAAGGTAAGAGATCTGATCTCTTCTTTTATCTAGATATGATTTAGATTTTAGATCTGAAACTGTTTCAGATCTAGGATATTGATTTGATCAATATCAAATCTTTTATTTTCTGATTTATAAATATAATATGATATGTTATAGATCCTAATTATAGGGTTTAGTAATTTGATTACATGTATTTATAGATTAAATTATTTAATTTATATGTTCCGCTGCATTATATTTCAAAAAAATTTTAAAATTCATGCATGAAACCCTACACCTTTTCCAACAGTGGTATTAGAGCATCTAGGTTCTTTTATAATATATTCATAATTATATTAAAATAAATCTAAAAAATAAAATAATGATCACACAGATTGTAGGTTGTCCTGTTGTAAGGTTTATCCCTTATAGTGCAAAGGTTGTCCTGGTACGTTGCGATCTAGAAAATTAAAAAAATATTTAAATGAATCTTGTCATGAATGTTTTAGATTAGGTCTTTTTCATTTCATAAAATTTTATGTAATGTACATAGATTAAAATCAATCAAGAACAGGATCTTGCGAAGGTTCTGTTTGCTTATCAAGCTAGCTCGACCAGCAATCCAGCTTAACTGAAAAGTTGGCTGAATTATATTTCTAACTAATTTTAATTGTTTTAACCTACAATTAGTGTTTGTTAATGAAATAAGCTGACTCATTTTTGAAATAAGTCAACCTATTTAGTGAAACAACACTAGATTGTATTAAACCTTTCAAAAGTTAAAAATATTTTTCAAAATGCCAAACCCCAACCCTCAGCCATGAACTTAATTAAAAGAATTAAGTGATTGTTTAGGATCTAGGTTTGTGATTTAAAGATCCTAAGATAATTTCATAAAATATGGGTTAAAGGGTAATGGGTTAGCTTTGATCAGATCATTAATTGGGTTAGACCTAGGGTTAGATTAAATATGGACTAAGTTAAGAAATTGATTAAACCTAATTAAAAGTTCATTAGGATTAGGTCATTTCTATAGATCACTTCAATAGTTGTAGTTAATCAAAATTCATATATCTAACAAATGGACACTGATTGTGGCTCAACGGCTGAGCCTGAGTCTTTATGCAGACCAAATCAAAATTGATAAACCAGTTGGTATCTAAGGTAAACTTGATCGGTGGTTTTTAATTGGGAGCATGCTTACCTGGCCATTTCTTATGGTGTCTAAGGCAAGTATTGGCAGACCCTCCCATCGATCATACTTACCTGGCCAATGTGGTTAATCAGGTCTTGATTAGGTTGCTCATTGATTCATGCTAATCCATGTCACATAGAAAATCAGTGAGTCTTATTTCATTCAGTGAGACTGAACTAGGTGTCCATAGGCCAAATTTGATCCTAGTCCTTGTTAATGACTTGAGAAGTTAGTGGGAGGACTTGACTTGATGAAGTCAGTGGGAGCGAATTGGTCCATATCTTTTCTATCCTTAAATCATTGATAATTTTAAATCTTCTAAAATTATTAGGTCCTTAAAATGATAAAGTTATGGAGATAACTGAGTCATAGCCTCCCATTAAGGTGTTTGATAATGAGTCCATTAACTCAATAATCATTGCAGACCCAAAGGCCTGGTGCTTGTTGACTAATGAAATTATCACTCATCATATGATGACTTGGATATGTCTCTCTAATGGTGGTTAGGTTAGCGAACCAAAGTTAGGCTTAATCATTTGTTGGTTAGATGCACCAAGTATGGTCATATTAATGGTTGGACCTGACCAGATCCTTACAGTGGAGGCCAAAGCCTAATGATTAGGTTTCTAGGGCAAAATTAAATTACTAAAAGTTGTTTGGAGAAATAATTGATTAATGAACCTACCTGTAGATGCACATGGATTGGCCGACCAAAGTCGGGCTTGTGTGTAGTCTATGTGGATTCTAGTACCTACTAGAAAATTAAACTAATTTTTCAAATTGGAGGTAGAGGCTACCAATTTGATTAAAATAGTGGGAGAACCTTGAGACTAAAGTCCAAGTCTTTAGACTTAAAATAATTCATATACATTAGGTCATTATTCTCTTTTCTCAAAATAAGGCTAAACCTTAATTGCTCCAATCGCTGTTAGACAGTGATGACTTATGGGACCCAACTTCGTTAATTAGTATCGAAAGTTGAATTTGGTTCAACAGTACGAATGGGTTCATATTGGGGCTTCTTAGTCCAGTCAAAATAATTAGTCCAAAATTGATCCAAATCAGGCATAAGCACAGGGTCATAGGAAGAAGAATTGTCTTGCTTTCCTTGACCATAATAGGCTGAACAAGAGAAAGGAGCAAGGGTTGCTCATCAAGGATGTTATATGATAACACCTTAAAGTTTCTGTATGTAATTTCACTACCTAGATATTAGATACCGATGGTTTTATGCAATTTATTGCTAGGACTATAAGTAAGTGAAATATTTGAAAATGGTGAGAAATTCTTGAATGTTAGGGAGGGAAGTCTTATTCCAATCCTAACTTTAGGAATTGTAGAGCTTATTTTCAAATATTGTCATTTAAAGTAATTGTTACTATGGTCCATTGTTTATAATCTTTGTTGGCCTTTTGGCTAAAGATGATCATCATTCATAAAGAAAGAATATTGTGGTATTATTATGAATAATGTTAAAATAATACATGGACAATAAGAAAATGACATTTACACAGCCTGTTAAGTGTAATGTGCACACTCAAGTTAGATAATGTCATGAATGTCTATTTTTGGCATTATAGGCTTAATCATCTTAACAAGAATAGGATAAACGGGTTAGCTTGAGAGGAAAACCTCGACATCAATGATTGTGAATCATTGATAGCCTGTGAGTCTTATCTTCTTGGAAAGATGACAAAGTCACCTTTTAATAGAAAAGGTGAAGGAGATGATAAAGTTCTAAGTCTCATACATAGTGATGTATGTAGACCTATGAACTTAAGTGTCAGAGAAAGATATTAATATTTTATTACAAACGACCTATCTGAGCATGGGTGCGTCTGACCAAATTATTTGAAATGTTCAAATGATTCAAACGATGAAAAGGATGACATATCTAGGAGAGAATTAGATTCTCTCTCAGTGGATTCTTTTTCAGAACACAGTGTATCTGAAAGGAAAAGTTGAACTTTGTTAGACATGATTCAATCCACGATAGGGTTCACTAATCTGCCTGTTTCAGGATTGTGCTCTTGTGTGATTACTTATTTTACTTTGAAGATATACTGAGTAAGTCTGTTGTGTAGATTTCATATGAGATATGGATCGGACATAGACCTAGACTCTCTTACCTTTGGGTTTGGAGTTGATCGGCCTATGTCAAAGTTTGCATACAGATAAACTTGGTTCATAGTCCAATAGTTGTTTAAGGGTTACTAATTCTATCATGCTGAAGAACATAAGATGCTCATCAGTAGTAGGGCATTCTTTATGGAAAGGAGTTTCTTAGAGAAGGAACTGATGCCTATCAAGTTGAACTTGAAAATTTGACTGGTAGAAAATGAACCGACATAATCTAGTAAATCTACAGAACCGGATTTGATTAGATCAACCTCGAAGCCCATTAAAGTAAATGCAATGCAGTGGTCTAACTCTAAGAAGTGGCTTGGAGCCATTAAATCCAAATTGAAGTCCATGAAAATCAATAGTGTATTGACACTAGATGATTCACCTGAAGGAATAAAACCCATTGGGTCTGAATGGATTTTTTAAAAAAATTAGAGTAGCACAGACGGGAAGGTGGAGACCTATAAAGCTCATTTTGCTATTATCCCAGAGTTAGAACATACATTTTGAACATATGTCTTTGTTATGAATAAAGAGAAACCCTACATTTATAAATGGGTAAAATATTCTATAGTGTTATTCCTTATTTGTCTGTGGATGAAATTCTCTTAATCGGGAAAGGCATTCCAGCATTGCAAGGAATAAAGGTTTGGGTGTCATCTAATTTCTTCATATTCAAGACTAGATATGGTATGCTCACTAATGGTAGTGAGCAGATACCGGTCTGATCTAAGTAAGAACCACTGGAAGATTGTATAGACAATCCTTAAGTATTTAAAAAATACTAAGATCCAGTAACTCAAATATGGAAATACTGACTTTAAACATGTGGATGTTTTGATTTTAGTCAGATCAAGATAACAACAAGAAAGTGTCAGATCATACCCTAATTGTAGGAGTAATCTACTGGAAAGGTTCCAAGCAGGATACTTTAGTCTACTCAGTTAGTGATATAGAGTACATCGTAGCATATGATGCTTCCATGTAAGCTGTGTAATTGCTGAGCTTCATTAACAGGTTTGGAGTGGCATCCTCCACCGATGGTCCAATCCTATTGTAGCACTGGAGCCATAAATCTGGCTAAAGAATTGAAGGACCAGCATACTCTGTATTACTATCACTTTTGATTTTAGATCAGGGTGATATCAATCTTTGGAAGATCAATTAAAAGGGAGAACTTGACCGACCCATTTGCTGAGGCCTCAGAACTAGGAAGTTCTACGAACTCAAGTGGAAGATAGGATATTTGATATCATTCTGATTGGCTTTAGTACAAGTGGGAGTTGTTGGAAAATGTGTCCTAAAGCCTATCATCTAAGTGGTAGATGATTGAAATTAGTATATGAATTATCTAATAATAATAGTTATTTGGCAGGTTCATCATAAAAGTTCTATCTTCCTTAAATGAACTCCTAAATTATGATGAAGTCCTTAGAACCACAATCAATCGATAAAGGAGGATTTATTGGATGGTTCTTAAATTGTTCATGACCAAATGATAAGTTATTAACAAGGACGATAACTTATCAAGTATAGGTCGTTGTATGCCATATGCGTTGGTTGTCCTCGTAGTCAAGTGGTGTGGAGATACTGGTTTAGCATCCAGGTGAGATGTAGGAGTACATCTGCATTGAACATGATCAATATAACACTCTACTGTCAAGAGTAGTTAACTAAGACCAATGGGTATAAGTATCCCTATGATTTGAGATCACCACGATGACTTGCAAGCAACTCACTGTGCTTTGGTGCCAGACTGTCTGTATTTTTAATATAGGTTCAAAAAGTTTTTGAGTACAATCAAGTACTTGTGAAGTCAGTGTGTGAGTCAAGATGGGATTGAGCACTTCTGATTAACTTCAGGAGGAGAATGTCTCGCTGTGTTTCAATCTAGGCCTGGGTAATCCTCGTGAGGAGTCATGGGATTTGCAAAAATTTTGATATATAATAGAGATGACTTACATGAGTGTTGACAGCATACTCGAAGTTATCTTGAGTATTATTGGTCAAAAGGATGAATTATACGGTAACCATGGGTCAGGGTTTTTAGAATGTTGCTTTGCATACATTCGACCTATCTGGACATCGAAAACCATTACTAGATGGTTACTTCGACTAGTACAAAAATTTATTCTTGTGCTACCAGCTTAGGTTTGATCCTATAGGGTCACACATATAAGATGTTAATCAGATGGTTAATCGATGATTGAGAATCATTCTAAGATTAAACAATCAATGTGATTGATGTTTGACCTAATGCAAGTGTTGCAGGAGGATCATTAGCAATTGGATTGCTAATTGGCTCAATCTGATTAAACAATTAGGTTGAGATCAAGTCTAATTGAATATAATTCAATTAGAATTGGTTTAGATTTAATTGGATTAAGTCTAATTAGTTTATTGGATAAGCCAATTGCAAGAGAGAACAAGTCCCTATTTGACTAGGACTTATATGTACCTAATTTCTAATTAAGTTAGGATTTAAATTAAATATGATTTAATCTGATTTAATTAGACTCCTAGTTGGACTAGGATCACCATTAATTATGTTATAATTAATTTAAATTGGGTTCAAAGTATTTGACCTAATCTAAATAAGAATCCTAGTTAGACTAAGATTCCATCTTCTCTTGCGCCACCTAAGAAAATCAAAGCCCACACCCACTAATTAATTTCAGATAATTTTTCTATGATTTCTACATCTAAATAATGTAATCTCACATTACTTATTCTAGAGATTTGAATCAGATTTGATCTAGTTCAATATGAAAATTAATTTGATTTATTGTGGAAAGTGGTTTAGCCTATTTCTCTTTTTGAAAGAGTCCCTCTTCACAAG
The DNA here is from genome assembly GCF_000442705.2 of Elaeis guineensis. NCBI lineage: Eukaryota > Viridiplantae > Streptophyta > Magnoliopsida > Arecales > Arecaceae > Elaeis > Elaeis guineensis. The sequence goes on along the minus strand of NC_026006.2, from coordinate 14,060,855 downwards.
GACTCTTCCCTCCCTCTTTTGCACCAACTTCTCCCATGTTTATCCTCCTTTTTGTTGCCCCTTTTGTGGTTATTTTCATGCTATTCACGAAATAAATGAGATAGGGAGTGTCCAAGAGTTGGATGCCCCAAGGACTCCTTGTTAGATTAGGTCTTATGACCTAGTCTGCCATAAAAAAGGAGGCTCTTAGATGCCCCAAGGACTCCTTGTTAGACTAGGTCTTATGACCTAGTCTGCCATAAAAAAGGAGGCCGCCCCATATACCATGATATAGGAGTCAAAAATGTAGGAACCAGATCTAGGGTTTCAAAATCATACAGCGGAAGACTAAAATAAATTAAAATTTATTTTCTAAAATCAAAAAATCTCTAGATCTAAGATCCTATTACATGATTATTACATAGCATTAAATCAAAAATTAAAATATATAAATATAGCATGAACTACATGTTGATCATATCAACATGTTTCTATACTACATCTAATGTATGTATTAAACAATAGATCAGATCTATTACCTTGCAAGTTAGATGTTCTAATCTTGTTGATCTGGGCTTGAGGATGATGTTGCAAGCCGCACATGCATCCGGCCTCTAGGAGTCATCCACACGAGCCCACGAATCTCGATCAGAAGTCCTGCTTCAGGAAATCAGCACAGTATGCTAGTACTGCGCTGATCCTTCTTTGATGGTTGATCAGGTGCCTCCTTCTTCTTGATTTGGACTCTTTCAAAGATGGAAAGTAGAAGGAGGAGTTTCATATCTGAGACACTCTCAAGAAACTCAAGATGGAGGGAGGAAAGATATGAAAACAAAAACCCTAGAAGAAGACCCTCTTCTTCTTCACGTTTTTCTCTCTAGACACCCAAACTTGCATCTTTTATATCTCCACAACCAAAAGGTATTTCTCTCTGATTTTTGATTGACACAAAGGTATCTCAAATCTATAACTTCTTCTAAAATTTCATGAAGAAACTCATCTTATATAGAGAGATATTATAGAGTCTTTGTCTAGGTCAAACACCTAGTCAAGGCTTATCCAAACATGGCAAGTTAGGGATGCCCAACTCTTGAGCACCTCCTTCATATTTTTATGTATGGATTACCAAAAAAGGGTATACAATATATACCCTAAAAGCCACAAAAATTTCAAAAAAAATTTGGATAAATTCAGTGCAAAATTGAAAGAGTTTTGGATTTCTAAAACTCTATCTCATAGAATTCGAAATCCAAACTTATTCCTTTTAGATTTGATCCAAACCACCTTCCATGTAAGAAAGAAGAGAGGAGACCTTTTATGAACGTGGGAGAGATCTGGGAGAGGGCTTTTTTTGCACAAAATAAGTGGAGATTGGCGTTGAATAAGAGAGAGGGCGTGGAGAAGGCTTCTGTGGCGCAAGGTGGAATCCTAGTCCTACTAGGATTCTGTCTTATGACTTGTTTTAATTTGGTTTCCCAAACCAAATCAAATTAAAATTAGATCAACCTAATTAAAATAGATCTTAACCCAATTAAGAACCTAATTTAATCAGATTAAATTAGATTTAAATTTAATTTAATTTTCTAATCAAATTAGAAATTAGATTGACCCAAGTCCTAGTTGAACTAGGACTAGTTTTTCCTTGCACTTGGCTTATCCAATAAACCAATTGGACTTGATCCAATCAAGCCCAAATCAAATCTAATTAAATCATATTTAATTAGACTTAATCTCACCCCATTGGCTTAATCAAATTAAGCCAATTAGCAATCAAATTGCTAATCGATCCTCCTGCAACACTTGTACTGGGTTAAATGTCAATCGTATTGATCATTTAACCCTAGAACGATTCTTAATCGTTGATCAAACATCTGATCAGATCATGAACTCTAATGTGTGTGACCTCATAGGTTCGAACCTAAGTCGGTAGTATAGGAACAAATTCCTATACCAATCGAAGTGACCATCTAGCAATGGTACCCGACGATCGGATAGGTTGAATGTGTAGAACAACATCCTTAGAACCCATGCGGATATAGTTTTTATATAATTCATCCCCTTGACCAAAATGATCATAGGACACCCCAGAGTTTAACTGTCAACTCTGATCAGGTTGTCCACATTGTATTTCAAAATATCAAATCCATTTGATGGATTACCCTGGCCAAGGTTTTGCTAAATTGAAATACAGCGACTCATTCTTCTCCAACTCTTGGAGTGGTCAATCCCATCTCGATCACACTCTGACTTCGCAAGTACTTGACTGTGCCCAGAAGCCTTCCATCCCTGAATTAGAAATTCAGTTAGTCCAGTACCAAAGCACAGTGAGTTGCTTGCAAGTCACTGAGGCGATCTCAAGTCTAAGGGACACTTATACCTATATCCCATTAGAGACATTCTCGACAGCAGAATACTCTGGAGTTGGTCACGTTCAATGATGATGTACCCTTACATCTCACCTGTATGCCATACCAGTGTCTCCACACTCCTTGGTTAAGAAGACAACCAACCCATATGGCCTACAGCGATCTATGCTCGATAGAAGCTGTTGTCCTTATTAACAGCCTATCATTTGGTCGTGAACAGTTTTAAGGACTAATCGATAAATCCTCTCTTTATCGAATCTAAATAGTCCTAAGGACTTTATCATAACAACGGAGTTCATTAGAAGATGAAAGCTTATGATGAAAATATCAAATATATTTTATTTATTAACAAATCAATTACAATACTTGGTTGCTCAACCGTCAACAGCTTGACGATTGGTTTTTTGGGACACATTTTCCAACAACTCTCACTTGTCCTAAAGCCACTCGGCACAGTATCTAATACCCATCTTCGACTTGTGGTTGTCGAACTCCTTTATCGCCAGGGCTTTAGTGAAGGGGTCAGTTAGGTTCTCCTTTCCATCGATCTTCTGAAGGTCGATGTTGCCTCGATCCATGATCTCTCGGACCAGGTGGAAGCGGCGCAAGATGTGCTTTGTCCGCTGATGTGCTTTGGGTTCCTTCACCTGAGCTATGGCACCAGTGCTATCGCAGTAGAGCAGGACTGGACCATCGAGGGAGGATGCTACTCTGAGCTCGGTGATGAATTTCCTTAGCCACACAGCTTCCTTCGTGGCATCCGATGCTGCGATGTACTCCGCTTCACAAACAAAGTCTACCACAGTATGCTGCTTGGAACTCTTCCAGCAGATGGCTCCACCATTCAGAGTAAAGATATAACTCGACACGCTCCTGCTGTCATCATGCTCAGATTGGAAGCTAGAGTCTGTGAACCCCATAAGTTTCAGATCTGACTTGCCATAAACCAACCATTGGTCCTTAGTATTTCTCAAATACCTAAGGATGGCTTTAACCACTTTCCAGTGATTTTCTCCAGGATCAGATTGGTATCTACTCACTACTCCTAGTGAGTATGCCACATCTGATTTTGTACATGTCATGGCGTACATGATAGATCCCACGGCTGAAGCATATGGGACTCTACTCATATGCTCTCTCTCTTCAGGAGTTGTCGGACAATCCTTCTTAGAGAGAGAAATTCCATGGCCTATCGGTAGATAGCCCTTCTTGAAATTCTCCATGCTGAACCTCTTCAGCACAGTGTCTATGTACATGGACTGGGATAACCCAAGCATCCTTTTAGATCTATCCCTATAGATCTTCATCCCTAGGATGTAGGATGCTTCACCCAAATCCTTCATGGAGAACTGTGATGACAACCAAACTTTTATTCCCTGTAGTGCGGGGATGTCATTCTCGATTAAGAGAATGTCATCCACGTACAAGATAAGGAATACCACAACTGGACCATTTGCCCATTTATAGATGCAGGGCTCTTCTCCATTCTTAATGAAGCCATACGTTTTGATCACCTTATCAAAATGCATGTTCCAACTCCGAGAAGCTTGCTTCAATCCATAAATGGATCTCTGAAGCTTGCATACCTTGGACTCATCTGTAGATGTAAACCCCTCAGGTTATATCATATACACCTCTTCGGTCAGCTCTCCATTCAGGAAAGCTGTCTTTACATCCATCTGCCAGATCTCATAATCTAGATGGGCAGCTATTGCAAGCATTATCCAAATAGATTTGAGCATTGCCACAGGGGAAAACATCTCATCATAGTCAATACCATAACGTTGACGATACTCCTTGGCTACCAGATGGGCTTTATAAGTCTCCACCTTTTCGTCTACACCCCTCTTCCTTTTGAAGACCCATTTACACCCAATGGGTTTAACCCCTTCAGGTAGGTCAACCAATGTTCATACATCGTTGACCTTCATGGACTCCATTTCGGATTTCATGGCTTCAAGCCATTTCTCGAAATCAGGTCTCTGCATTGCATCCATATAGGTGATCGAATCCTCATTATTCTCATCAAGTTCGATGGGATCACCGTCTCGGACCAAGAAACCGTAGTATCTGTCCGGCTGACGCGGTACTCTACCAGATCGCCTTAATGGTGCAGGTACATTGGGCTCCGGATATGATCTAATCATATCAGACTCAGGTTCAGCTATTGGTGTCGGTCCTTCTACCTGTTGAACTTCATCAAGTTCAATCTTAGAGGCAACGGTTCCTTCACCAAGGAACTCCTTTTCTAAAAAGATTGCCTTAAGGCTGACAAACACTTTTTGTTCATCAGCATGGTAGAAAAAATATCCTTTTGTCTCTTTGGGGTACCCTATGAATGAGCATTTGTCAGACCTAGGTTCAAGTTTGTTTGTGACTAATCATTTGACATAGGTCGGGCACCCCCAGACCCTAAGGTGTGAAAATGCTGGCTTACGTCCCATCCATATCTCATATGGAGTTTTAATTACAGACTTACTTGGAACCCTATTTAACAGATAACAGGCCGATTCGAGTGCATATCTCCAGAAGGATATCGGCAAGCTAGCAAAACCCATCATGGATCGGACCATGTCTAACAGAGTCCGATTCCTCCTTTCAGACACACCATTATGCTGTGGTGTTCCTGGAGGAGTCCATTGGGAGAGAATCCCATTCTCTCCTAGATATGTGAGAAATTCACTAGAAAGGTATTCTCCTCCTCGATCAGATCGAAGAGTTTTAATACTCTTTCCAGTTTATTTTTCTACTTCACTTCGGAATCGTTTGAACATTTCAAATGAATCCGACTTATGTTTCATCAGATAGACATATCCATATCGGGATAGGTCATCCGTGAAAGTTATGAAGTAGAAATATCCACCTCTAGTACTGGTGCTCATGGGCCCGCATACATCAGTATGTACTAGGCCCAAGAGCTCAGTAGCTCTCTCACCTTTTCTAGTAAAAGGTGACTTGGTCATTTTACCAAGAAGACAGGACTCACAGGTTGGAAGTGATTCACAATCACTAACTTCGAGGATTCCCTCTTGAGTCAACCTGTTTATTCTGTTCTTGTTTATATGACCTAGCCTACAGTGCCATAAGTAGATATCTGACACACTATCTAATCTAGGGTGCTTGCCAGTAGAATAGACTCTTATCAGGCTTGATCTTTTTGGTCTGGCTCTGTACTGATGTTTCAGCCTGAACTTGCACCTTCTTGACTTTCTTCTTCTTGTTCTTCTTCCCTTTCTCAAAAGGTCGAGAACTAGAAGACGAACCTCCCACTGAGTTCACCGACTCCTTGAGGAATTGGTGATCCTTCTCAAAGTTCTGAAGCAACCCCAGTAACCCATGGTAGTTTACTTCAGGCTTTGTCATTCTATAATGAGTGAGGAATGGGAGATAAGACTTGGATAGCGAGTTCAGTATTGCATCTTTCCCAAGCTGCTCATGCAAGGAAAAGCTGAGCTTGCTCAATCATTCTATCAGCTCGATCATATACAATACATGATCAGTGACAGAGGCACCATCCTGCATTTTGGCGTTGAAGATGGCACAACTAGTCTTGTGCCTCTCGACGTCATCGGATGTGCCAAAGGCATCCTCCAACACTTGAAGCATGTCCTTTGGCTGAGCCATCTCGAATCTGTGACTGAACTCGTCGCTCATGGTAGCCAGCATGATACAGCACACCATGGTCCAGTCACTGAGCCACTTTTGGTAAGTGTCTCTGACTGTTCCACGTGCATTGACAGTTGGCTCCTTAGGTGCAGGATCCATTATATAGGATCCGTTCATGCTCTAGGACTATCTTCAACTTTCGGTACCAGCTACCGAAGTTGGGTCCCACCAACTTATCATTGTCCAACAATGATCGGAGCGATAGGGAAGTGGCCATATTTGCACAAAGGAGAACCATAACCTAATTAGTAATTGATTCATTAAACCTAAAGATTTGGACTTTAATCAAAAGGTTTCTCTCACTATTTTATTTGAATTGGTAGCCTCTACCTCCAACTCGAGGAATTACCCTAATTCCTTAGCGGGTACTAGAATCCACTTAGATTGCACACAAGCCCAACTTTGGTTGGTCAACCCATGTACATCTAAGGGTAGGTTCATAACCAATTATTTCTCTAAATAATTTCTAGTAATTTTAATTTTACCCCAGAAATCTAATCAGTAGGCTTTGGCCTCCACTGTAAGGATCCGGTTAGGTCCAACCATTAACATGATCATACTTGGTGTATCTAACCAACGAATGATTAAGTCCAACTTTGGTTGGCTCACCTAACCACCATTAGAGAGACACTTTCAAGTCGTCATATGATGAGTGATAATTCTATTAGTCAACAAGCACTAGGCCTTTGGGTCTGCAATGATTATTGAGTTAATGGACTCATTATCAAACACCTTAATGGGAGGCTATGACTCAGTTATCTCCATAACTTTATCATTTTAAGGACCTAATAATTTTAGAGGATTTAAATAATTTAGAGGATGAGGTCAGATGAACTAGCTTATCATGATCCTCCCACTGGCTTCACCAAGTCAGCTTAAGGGAGACCAGGGCTGGTCTAGGAGCACCTAAATCAGTCACACTAATTTACCTAGCTGACATGGGTCAGCTCGAATAGTCAAGTGATCCGATCAAAACATAATTTCACCAAGAGGCCAGATAAGTTCGATCAGTGGGAGGGTCTGCCAAAGCTTGCCTTAGACACCATCAGAAATGGCCAGGTAAGCAGGCTCCCAATTAAAAACCACCGGTCTGGTTTACCTTAGACACCAACTAGTTTAATTAGTTTCGATTAGATCAACCTAACAGTTCGTGCTAGACCGCTTAGCCAAGAATCAAGTCCATTTGGTTCTCGTTAAAGACATGGACTTGACCAACTACAACTATTGTAATTGATCTAGAGAATCCATGACCTAATCTAAGACAACAATTGATTAGATTTAGTCAATTCTCTAATTAAGTCCATCTTCAATCTAACCATAGGTCTAACCCAATTAATGGACCTAATTTCCGCTAACCCATTAACCCAATGTGTTATGGTTTGTGTCTTAGGTCTTCAATTCACAATCCTAGAACCTATTCAAACAACTTCTTAATTCTTAATTAAGTTTTGGGCTGAGGGTTGGGTTTGGCTTTTCAAAAAATAATTTTTATATTTGTAAAATAATTTTACAATATGATTCTACCAACCATATTGCATGTTTGATTCATAATCAAGATGCAAGTGAAATAAACATGAAACTACTTTAGATCTAATCTAAATTGAAATAATTTCAACTTTAAACAATTTCTTTGCACAAAAATTATTAACAAAGAGATTTTATTTCAGATTTAAATATCTTTTAAATCTAATAAATCATAAATTTAATCTAAATTATATCTAACAAATTTATGATTAAAGATAGATCTACACAAACTAGGACAACCTTTGCACTGTAAGGGGTAAACCTTACAGCAGGACAACCTTGCAGTTTGTGATTGATCTAAAATTTTAATTTTAGATTTAATAATCAGATTATAAATTAGATCTAATCTAAAAAATAATCTAAGCATGTATAAATAATCATGTAATAAAGAACCTGGGCTCTGATACCAATTGTAGGAACCAGATCTAGGGTTTCAGGGTTAGATCTTGAAACTTTTTCAAGATCATACAGCGGAAGACTAAAATAAATCAAAATTTATTTTTTAAAATTAGAAAATCACTAGATCTAAGATCCTATTACATGATTATTACATAGTATTAAATCAAAAATTAAAATATATAAATATAGCATGAACTACATGTTGATCATATCAACATGTTTCTATACTACATCTAATGTATGTATTAAACAATAGATCAGATCTATTACCTTGCAAGTTAGACGTTCTAACCTTGTTGATCTGGGCTTGAGGATGATGTTGCAAGCCGCACATGCATCCGGCCTCTAGGAGTCGTCCACACGAGCCCACGAATCTCGATCAGAAGTCCTGCTTCAGGAAATCAGCACAGTATGCTAGTACTGCGCTGATCCTTCTTTGATGGTTGATCAGGTGCCTCCTTCTTGATTTGGACTCTTCCAAAGATAGAAAGTAGAAGGAGGAGTTTCAGATCTGAGATGCTCTCAGAAAACTCAAGATGGAGGGAGGAAAGATATGAAAACAAAAACCCTAGAAGAAGACCCTCTTCTTCTTCACGTTTTTCTCTCTAGACACCCAAACTTGCATCTTTTATATCTCCATGACCCAAAGGTATTTCTCTTTGATTTTTGGATGACACAGAGGGCTCTCAAATATCTGACTTTTCCTAAAATTTTATGAAAAAACTCATCTTATATAGAGAGATATGATAGAGTCCTTGTCTAGGTCAAACACCTAGTCAAGGCTTATCCAAACATGGCAAGTTAAGGGATGCCCAACTCTTGAGCACCTCCTTCATATTTTCATACATGGATCACTATAAAAGGGTGCACAATGTATACCCTAAAAGCCACAAAAATTTCAAAAAAAATTTGGATAAATTCGGTGCAAAATTGAAAGAGTTTTGGATTTCTAAAACTCTATCTCATAGAATTCGAAATCCAAACTTATTCCTTTTAGATTTGATCCAAACCACCTTCCATGTAAGAAAGAAGAGAGGAGACCTTTTGTGAACATGGGAGAGATCTGGGAGAGGGCTTTTGTCACACAAAATAAGTAGAGATTGGCGTTGAATAAGAGAGAGGGCATGGAGAAGGCTTATGTGGCGCAAGGTGGAATCCTAGTCCTACTAGGATTCTGTCTTATGACTTGTTTTAATTTGGTTTTCCAAACCAAATCAAATCAAAATTAGATCAACCTAATTAAAATAAGTTTTAACCCAATTAAAAACCTAATTTAATCAGATTAAATTAGATTTAAATCTGATTTAATTTTCTAATCAAATTAGAAATTAGATTGACCCAAGTCCTAGTTGAACTAGGACTAGTTTTTCCTTGCACTTGGCTTATCCAATAAACCAATTGGACTTGATCCAATCAAGCCTAAACCAAATCTAATTAAATAATATTTAATTAGACTTAATCTCAACCCATTGGCTTAATCAAATTAAGTCAATTAGCAATCAAATTGCTAATCGATCCTCCTGCAACACTTGTACTGGGTTAAATGTCAATCGTATTGATCATTTAACCCTAGAACGATTCTTAATCGTTGATCAACCATCTGATCAGATCATGAACTCTAATGTGTGTGACCTCATAGGTCCGAACCTAAGCCGGTAGCATAGAAAAAAATTTCTATACCAATCGAAGTGACCATCTAGCAATGGTACCCGACGACCGGATAGGTCGAATGTGTAGAACAACATCCTTAGAACCCATGCGGATATAGTTTTCATATAATTCATCCCCTTGACCAAAATGATCATACGACACCCCAAAGTTTAACTGTCAACTCTGATCAGGTTGTCCACATTGTATTTCAAAATATCAAATCCATCTGATAGATTACCCTGGCCAAGGTTTTGCTAAATTGAAATACAGCGACTCATTCTTCTCCAACTCTTGGAGTGGTCAATCCCATCTCGATCACACTCTGACTTCGCAAGTACTTGACTGTGCCCAGAAGCCTTCCATCCCTGAATTAGAAATTCAGTTAGTCCAGTACCAAAGCACAGTGAGTTGCTTGCAAGTCACTGAGGCGATCTCAAGTCTAAGGGACACTTATACCTATATCCCATCAGAGACATTCTCGACAGCAGAATACTCTAGAGTTGGTCACGTTCCATGATGATGTACCCTTACATCTCACCTGTATGCCATACCAGTGTCTCCACACTCTTTGGTTAAGAGGACAACCAACCCATATGGCCTACAGCGACCTATGCTCGATAGAAGCTGTTGTCCTTATTAACAGCCTATCATTTGGTCGTGAACAGTTTTAAGGACTAATCGATAAATCCTCTCTTTATCGAATCTAAATAGTCCTAAGGATTTCATCATAACAACGGAGTTCATTAGAAGATGAAAGCTTATAATGAAAATATCAAATATATTTTATTTATTAACAAATCAATTACAATACTTGGTTGCTCAACCGTCAATAGCTTGACGATTGGCTTTTTGGGACATATTTCCCAACAAAAAAATTATAGAAAATTGAGAAAATTACCAGAGGAGAACAAGGAAGACTTGGGAGGTTTGAGGCACCAAAATCCATGGAGGAGTCCTCTAACAAGAGATCAAAAGTTGATGTCTTGTAGAGAAGAAAGGTAAGAGAGAAGATTGTCTTCTCTTATTAGTTTTCTTTCATATTTTGTTCTCTCTTTTTTTTTGTGTTTTTATGTGATACAAATATGAGAGAGAAAGAAAGATTACATGGGTGGTTTGAGATGCCAAAATTTTTGGAGTAAATTCTTCAATCAAGAGATCAAAGGTTGATGTCTTGTAAAGAGAAAGGTAAGAGAGAAGATTGTCTTCTCTTATTATTTTTTCTTTCATATTAATATCTCTTTATTTTATATTTTTTACATGATAAAAAAATTGAAAGAGAAAGAGGGATGACATGGTGAATTCATGCTCCAAATAGTTGGAGCGTGGTGATCTTATTTTGGACATGATATGATCATGTTCTGATGGAAGAAGAAGAAGAAAGGAAGATCTTTTCTTAAGATATCTTTTAGAAGCCTTCTTCTCCATAAATCATGAGATTTTTCTATGAGAAAAATTAGATATCATAAGATCTAAAAACTAAAAAAATATCAAGAGAAGAAGATCTTCTCAAGTCCTAGCATAGAGATATTTTCAGGATATCAATTGTTGATGTACTGAAAGTGAAGATCTGTCTTCTCTTAGGACCCTTTTCTATTAAATATTAATTTTGATTTTAGGAAGGTCAAAAAGTTTGACTTCTCTCTTATTCCTCCTTATATTCTTCATCTCTTAAAATATTCAAGAGATTCGAAGAATATTTTTTAGATTAACCATCCGGAGGGATCTACAAGAAGCTAGCACTTCAAGCGGATCTTCGTTCGACGAACCTCTAATTTTGTTGCAGCCTCATGTGGATAACCTATAGAGGTCGGATGCATGTGCGGCTCCAAAGATAATAAAAAAAATCAACCATCGAGTTCTCGACCCGCATGAAGGTAAGAGATCTGATCTCTTCTTTTATCTAGATATGATCTAGATTTTAGATCTGAAACTGTTTCAGATCTAGGGTATTGATTTGATCAATACTAAATCTTTTATTTTTTGATTTATAAATGCAATATAACATATTATAGGTCTTAATTGTAAAGTTTAATAATTTGATTACATACATTTATAGATTAAATTATTTAATTTACATGTTTCACTGTGTTATATTTCAAAAAAGTTTTGAAATTCATGCATGAAATCCTGCACCTTTTCCAACACAACGATGTATGGACATTGGTTGACCCACATAAGGGGTTAAACTCATTGGGTGTAAATGGGTGTTCAAAAGCAAAAGGGGCACAGACGGAAAGGTGGAGATCTATAAAGCCCGTTTGGTTGCCAAGGGGTATCGTCAACGTTATGGTATTGACTATGATGAGATATTTTTTTCTGTGGCAATGCTCAAATCTATTCAGATAATGCTTATAATAGCTGCCCATCTGGATTATGAGATTTGGCAAATGGATGTAAAGACAGCTTTCCTGAATGGAGAGCTGACCGAAGAGGTGTATATGATACAACTTGAGAGGTTTACATCCACAGATGAGTCCAAGGTGTGCAAGCTTCAGAGATCCATTTATGGATTGAAGCAAGCTTCTCAGAGTTGGAACATACATTTTGATAAAGTGATCAAAATGTATGGCTTCGTTAAAAATAGAAAGAGCCCTACATCTATAAATGGGCAAATGGTCCAGTTGTGGTATTCCTTGTCTTGTACGTGGATGACATTCTCTTAATCGAAAATAATATCCCCGTACTACAGGGAATAAAAGTTTGATTATCATCACAGTTCTCCATAAAGGACTTGGGTGAAGCATCCTAAATCCTAGGAATGAAGATCTATAGGGATAGATCTAAAAAGATGCTTGCGTTATCCCAGTCCACGTACATAGACACTGTGCTGAAGAGGTTCAGCATGGAGAATTTCAAGAAGGGCTATCTACCGATAGGCCATGAAATTTCTCTCTCTAAGAAGGATTATCCGATGACTTCTGAAGAGAGAGAGCGTATGAGTAGAGTCCCATATGCTTCGATCGTGGGATCTATCATGTATGCCATGACATGTACAAGACCAGATGTGGTATACTCACTAGGAGTAGTGAGTAGATACTAATCTGATCCTGGAGAAAATCACTGAAAAGTGGTTAAAGCCATCCTTAAGTATTTGAGAAATATTAAGGACCAATGGTTGGTTTATGGCGAGTCAGATCTGAAACTTATGGGGTTTACAGACTCCAGCTTTCAATCTGACCATGATGACAGCAGAAGTATGTCGGGTTATATCTTTACTTTGAATGGTGGAGCTATCTGCTAGAAGAGTTTCAAACAACATACTGTGGCAGACTCTGTTTGTGAGGCAGAATACATTGCAGCATCGGATGCCGCAAAGAAAGCTGTGTGGCTGAGGAAATTCATCACCGAGCTATTAGTAGCACCTTCCCTAGATGGTTTAGTCCTACTCTACTACGATAGCACTAGTGCCATAGCTCAGGCGAAGGAACCCAAAGCACACCAGCAGACGAAGTACATTTTGCATCGCTTCCATCTGGTCTGAGAGATTGTGGATCGAGATGACGTTGACCTTCAAAAGATCGACAGAAAGAAGAACCTAGCCGACCCCTCCACTAAAGCCCTGGCGATAAAGGAGTTCGACAATCATAAATCGAAGATGGGTACTAGATACTATGTCGAGTGGCTTTAGGACAAGTGGGAGTTGTTGGAAAATGTGTCCCAAAAACCAATCGTCAGCCTGTTGACGGTTGAGCAATCTTGTATAGTAATTGATTTGTTAATAAATAAAATATATTTGATATTTTCATCATAAACTTTCATCTTCTAATGAACTCTATTGTTATGATGAAGTCCTTAGGACTATTTAGATTCGATAAAGAGAAGATTTATCGATTAGTCCTTAAAGCTGTTCACGATCAAATGATAGGTTGTTAATAAGGACGATAACTTCTATCAAGCATAAGTCACTGTAGGCCATATGGATTGGTTGTCCTCTTAACCAAGGAGTGTGGATGTTAGATGTGTGTCCTAGATGCCAGATCGGCTGACACATTCCTGTACAGATCTAAGGACAAATTTATAATTTTGACTATAAATGAATAAAAGGGTTATTCTTCTATCACATTGTGTACATTGTGTCTGTGATACATCTTTTGAGTTAGTAAGAATGTAAATTCATATTTTCAAGAGTTGAAAATTTAAGGCATGAATTTACATAACTAACTTATAAACAGCTCCTGACCATAGGATCATCACGAGGATGGTGATTGATCCGGAAGGTTGGTGTATGATCGCTTCTTTAGGGTAGATGTATCTTGAGTCTACGGTGTGGAGACACCAGAGTGAGAGTATAGGTATTCATTGAGAATGAGAGTACTGAGCATGACCACTTCGAGCAGTCATAAAGAAGTCTACCTTCTCGTCGATGACTAGCTCGATGCTATAGTTGTGTGTCTAGTTCTTGACCTGAGGTGCATCGACAGTTCACCTTGAGTGTGTTATAGTTTGACTACACCATAACTCAGTCTTCTAGCCATTCGAAACCCTGAGGTGTATGTTGACTGTAGCATATTCATTATAGGAACTAGGTCGCACCAAGATGGGATCTGTCAACCTCGGTAGATGAGAGGAGTAGTCCTATGATAATTGAAAGATCGAGTCCCCATGACCATGGCAGAGTGAAATAATGAAAAAGAGTTTTCCATTAAAGTTTTACATTGGACTCGGATCGATCGATTAACTCATATGACTGATATTGGGTTTGACGAGTTCACCTTAACCCTAATTCAGTCGGGACTCATGATAGAGGAACTCAATCACACAGGTAACTGCATCAAGAGGTTCATCTTCAGTTCTGATGGGTTACCACCACATACTGCTAGGTGTCACTGGTGGATTTTGAGAGCAATTAGAATGATATTGATGATCGATCATTCTAATTGTCTGAATCAGAAGAGTTCTGATCCATCGAAAGGAGTTTTGATGATGTCGATGATGAGATCATGACATGTCTCATTACCATATGGACTTGAACCTAACTGGGTCACACAAATAAAGGTTAGGGTCTGGATGTCATCAATTGGGCTAACTCAATTGATTTGGATTAGATCCAATTAAGTTCAAGAAAATCATGCTAGCACACGATTGAGTCTAACTTTCTCTTCGTATAATCTTTTCTGTCTCTACTGAGCCAAATATGATTTGACTCATCCAGAAAACTTTAAGAAGGTTTCTCTTAGTCTAAATGAAGCCTATCTAGTTCAAAAAAAGTTTGTCTTAATTCATGAGATGAATTTAAGACAATACCTGCTAATTCCTAGCACCTGCCAATTTTATTTTAGGACATCTGTCAAAAGTTGACATATGGGTCTTAAACTGAAGAGGGCTCATTGGAAGATTTTTGTGGAGTGTCCACATACCAAAACCCAATTGAATTGGATGCCATAATCAGATTATGGCATGAGCCCAATTGGATTAAAGTGGGTGCCCCAAATGGATAAGAACCAAAGAGTCCTGATAAACATGGACTCTTTGGCACCACCTTGATTGAGCTTATCCAATGTTGGTGCCAACTTAGGAGAGAGGGTGGGGTTCTTATCTAATGTGATTAGATGACATCACTCCACCAATCAAAATTTTTTCAAAATTTATTGGAATTTTTTGATGGGTTGAATGATGTGGCACTGCGCAGCATACAGGGTCTATATAAACCCTACTGCGCCTAGGGTTTTGAAGATGAAATTTTTTTATGCACAAAACCTAATAGCTGCCACCCCCTCCCCTCTTCTTCATATCCTCCCTGCTCTCCTTCCTCTCCTCTTCATGTCCAAAGAGTTGGACATCCATCTGGCAAAGATCCAAGGCGTGGTGACACCTGGAATAGAAGGCTGTAGGACATCTTTGACAGGCTGCTGCTCCAACTTCAGAAGGAGTTCTGAAGCACTTTCAAATCAGATAAAGATCTGATTTTTGGAGCATAGATTCATGAGAAGAAGATGTTCTAGATCCTGTCCAAGTGGATACCGATAGAGGCCAGACGCTTGCGTGGCTACATCAGAACCTCGGACTGTGCAGAGATCATCTACAGGGTAATCAGATTACCCTTGAGGTACTTCTTCTTTCATCATAGATTTAGATTTAATTTTAGATTTTAAATATCAGATAATAAAATTAGATTTAGAGAATTAGATCTGAAATATGTAGGATAAATTTTTTAAAATTATTCCATCCCAGATTTGATGAAATCTGGAAGATCCTACGAGGAAAAGCGATTTCTCCCCTTCAGTGGAGACACTGGTATAGCATACAAGTGAGATGTAATGGTACATCATCATTGAACTTGACCAACTCTAGAGCATTCTGCTATCGAGAATGTCTCTGATGGAACATAGGTATAAGTGTCTCTTAGACCTAAGATCACCACAGTGACTTGCAAGCAACTCACTGTGCATTGGTACTGGACTAACTGAATTTCTAATTCAGTGATGGAAGGCTTCTGGGCATAGTCAAGTACATGCAAAGTCAGAGTGTGATCAAGATGGGATTGACCACTCCAAGAGTTGGAGAAGAATGAGTCACTATATTTCAATTTAGCAAAACTTTAGCCAGGGTAATCCATCAAATGGATTTGATATTTTGAAATACAATGTGGACAACCTGATCAGAGTTGATAGTTGAACTCTGAGGTGTCTTATGATCATTTTGGTCAAGGGGATAAATTATATGGAAACTATATCCGTATGGGTTCTAAAGATGTTGTTCTACACATTCGACCTATCCGATCGTCGAGTACCATTGCTAGATGGTCACTTCGATTGATACAAAAATTTATTTCTGTACCACCGACTTAGATTTGGACCTATGAGATCATACACATTAGAGTTCATGATCCGATTGGATAGTTGATCAATGATTAAAAATCATTCTAGGGTTAAATAATCAATACGATTGACATTTAACCTAGTGCAAGTGTTACAGGAGGATCGATTAGTAATTCGATTATTAATTGGCTTAATTTGATTAAGTCAATGGGCTAAGATTAAGTTTAATTGAATATGATTTAATTAGATTTAGTTTGGGCTTGATTGGATCAAGTCCAATTGGTTTATTGGATAAGCCAAGTACAAGAAAAAAACTAGTCCTAGTTCAATTAGGACTTAGGTCAACCTAATTTCTAATTTGACTAAAAATTAAATTAGATTTAAATCTAATTTAATCTGATTAAATTAGATTCTTAATTGGGTTAAGATCTATTTTAATTGAGTTGATCTAATTTTGATTTGATTTGATTTGAGAAATCAAATTAAAATAAGTCATAAGATAGAATCCTAGTAAGACTAAGATTCCACCTTGCGCCATATAAGCCCCCCCACGTCCTCTCTCTTATTCCACACCAATCTCCTCTTATTTTGTATGATAAAAGCCCTCTCTCAGGTCTTTCCTATGTCCAAAAGGTTTCTTCTCTTCTTTCATACATGGAAAGTGGTTGTGGATCAAATCAAAGTAGGAATAAGTTTGGATTTCAAATTCTACGAGATAGAATTTTAGAAATCCAAAACTCTTTCCTTTTTGCACCGAATTTATTCAAATTTTTTTTGAGATTTTTGTGGCTTTTAGAGCACATATTGTACACCCTTTTCTGGTAGTCCATGCATGAAAATAAGGAGGAGACACCCAAGAGTTGGGCGCCCCTTATCTTGCCATGTTTGGATAAGCCTTGACTAGGTATTTGACTTAGACAAGGACTCTATCATATCTCTCTCTATAAAATGAGTTTCTTCATGAAATTTTTGAAAAATATAGAGATTTGAGAGATCTTTGGGATATCTAAAAATCAGAGAGAAAGACCTTTGGATCATAGAGATATAATAGACACAAGATAGGATGTCTAGGAGAGAGTAAAGAGAAGAAGAAGAGGGTCTTCTTCTAGGGTTGTTAGTTTCATCTCTTCCCTTCCTCCATCTTGAGTTTTTTTAAGAGCATCTCAGATCTAAAACTCCTCCTCCTACTTCTCATCTTTAGAAGAGCTTAAATCAAGAAGGAGTCACCTGATCAACCATCGAAGAAGGATCAGCGCAGTACTAGCATACTGTGCTGATTTCCTAAAGTAGGACTTCTGGTCGAGATTCGTGGACTCGTGTGGATGACTCCTAGAGACCGAATGCATGTGCAGTTTGCAATATTATCTTCAAGCCCGGATTAGTAAGGTTAGAATGTCTAACTTGCAAGATAATAGATCTGATCTATTGTTTAATATATACATTAGATGTAGTATAGAAACATGTTGATATGATCAACATATAGCTCATGCTCTATATATTTTAATTTCTAATTTAATGCTATGTAATAATCATGTAATAAGATCTTAAATCTAGAAATTCTCTAGTTTTAGAAAATAAATTTTGATTTATTTTAGTCTTCCGCTGCCTGATCTTGAAAAAGTTTCAAGATCTAACCCTGAAACCCTAAATTTGGTTCCAACACCTCTACCATGTTGTAGATCTAGCAAGATCTTTCAACCTTCTGAAAGGTACATAGGTATGCTTACGATGAAAATAGAAAAAATATTCCTTATGGGAGATAAGGGTTGTTGGGTATAAAATACCCCCCAGCCGAAGTTCGTGATGGGAGTGACCCTCCGGGGATCCAACTGACTTTCAACCTCCGACAACATCTCTTCAAACCTCCCGGGCGGCCGAGCCTCCATCGCACTCCCAAGTTTTGCCGACGGACAGGACCCCGCCAGCGTCGACTGGATTCTTCGCGACGTCCAGACTCCTACGGGAGCCGGACCTCGCCCATGACTTCACCTGCAGACTCCATCCGGACTCCTACGGGAGCTGGACCTCGCCCACGACTTCACCTGTAGACTCCGTCCGGACTCCTACGGGAGCCGGACCTCACCCACGACTTCACCTACAGACTCCGTCCGGACTCCTACGGGAGCCGGACCTCGCCCACGACTTCATCTGCAGACTCCGTCCGGACTCCTACGGGAGCCGGACCTCGCCCACAACTTCACCTGCAGACTCCGTCCGGACTCCTATGGGAGCCGAACCTCGCCCACGACTTCATCTGCAGGCTCCTTCCGGGCTCCTACAGGAGCCGGACTCCGCCAGCGACTCCTGGTGCAGGTAAACTTTGTCCGGACTCCTACGAGAGCCAGACTTCATCCCTGATCCTAATTGCAGGTAAACTTCATCCGGACTCCTACGGGAGTCGGACCTCGCCCATGACTTCACCTGCAGACTCCGTCCGGACTCTTACGGGAGCCGGACCTCACCCACGACTTCACCTGCAGGCTCCGCCCGGACTCCTACGGGAGCCAGATCTCATCTCCGACTCCTACTGTAGGTAAACTTCGTCTGGACTCCTACGGGAGTCGGACTTCACCCCTGACTCTAATTGCAGATAAACTTTGTCCGGGCTCCTACGGGAGTCAGACCTCGCCCACGACTTCACCTGCAGGCTCCGCCCGGACTCCTACGGGAGCCGGACCTCGCCCACGACTTCACCTGCAGACTCCGCACAGGCTCCTACGGGAGCCGGACTCCACCCACAACTCCCGCTGCAGGTAAACTTCGTCCAGACTCCTACGGGAGCCGGACTTTGTCCCTGACTCTAATTGAAGATAAACTTCGTCTGGACTCCTACGGGAATCGGACTTCACCCCTAACTGTGGCTGCAGGTAGACTTCGCCCGGGCTCCTATGAGAGTCGGGTCTCGCCCCCAACTTCGACCGTGGAAAGGCTTCACCCAGACTCCTACGGGAGCCGGGCTCCGTCCTCGACCCTGATTGCTGGTAAACTTCGTCCGGACTCCTACAGGAGCCAGACTTCACCCCTGACCTTGATTGGAGGTAGACTTCGCCTGGGCTCCTACGGGAGCCGGATCTCATCTCCGACTTCAACAGAAAGAAGACTCCATCCAGGCTCCTGCGAGAGCCGTACTCCAAGCTCCTCTCAGATGGATAGCCAGTCACATCTCCCCGTCAAACACCCCAGTCGAACTCCGGCCGATAGGCCTGGACCCCCTGGCAGGCCGCAGCAACGGCCACGACTCTGCTCCACCTCCTGCGATGGATTCCATGCGGCTCCATAACTCCCTGGCAGGCCGTAATAATGGCCACGATCCTGCTCCACTTCCTGCGATGGATACCGCACGATTCTTCCATTCTCTGGCAAGTCATGACAACGGACGCCGCTCCACTCCCCGTGGCAGACTCCACGTGGCACGCCCTGGTGATAGCCACGGATCCACTCCACTACTCTCCGTAATAAACTTTTTCTGACTCTAGGCGGCCCACTGCCAGACGGTTACAGGCATCGCTATCAGTTTGTTGCCCCCTCCGCCTATAAAAAGGGGACCCCAGATACGTTATTCTATAAGCTCTCATTTTTACCTAAAAACTCTGTTAAAATTTCCATTCGAGCACTCCATTCTTGTTGAGGCAGAGAACTGACTTGAGCATCGGAGGGTCTTGTCAGAGCAACCCCACCTCCGATTTAGACTTCTTTTGCAGGTCCCGACGGCGACCGCGACTCCAGCTTCTCCGACGCAAGCAGATTTTTGCACCAACAGGATTGGCGCTAGAGGAAGGGTTGTGCCTTCACGGTACCCTTGTTCTTAAAGGAGCGCTCAACGGGATTGCCCCCGGGCATCTTTTCCGGTACCCTCCCCTCCTTCCTCCACTTGGTCTTTGCCTGATGCCTCCCCGTAAGGCGTCCACACGGCGATCCACGGCCTCTGCAGCCAGATCTCAAGCTCTGGCCTCACCTCCAGTTTTCCCACCTCCTCCTCCTCCTCCTATAACGACGGTTGGCATGGAGCAATTTGATCTGCTGGCACAGCAGGTCAGAGGCCTCACCGAAGCTGTGCAGGCCATGCAGCAGCAGCAGCAGCCGCAGGCATCAGTGCGCCTAGAAAGAGTGTCATCGGAACACCAGAATTCGGTGGTGGGGCGGGCCACTTGGGCCAGCCGCCCCATTTTTCTTGGGAAGACGAACCCAAGGGTGGAGAGCCCTCAATCGGATCACGACTCCACCCTTGGAAGATCCCTGCCTCCATTCTGCCAGAGGACCCTCGAGACCCGAAGTCGAGAAGATTTCCTGGATCAGAGACTCCAGGAGATGAACCGACGGATCGAAGAACTCTGCCATGCTCCCCTCGCTTATGGTGAGGATATTTGCACTGACCCTCCCTTTTCTCAAATGATCATGCAGGAACCGATACCGCCAAACTTCAAACTCCCCCAGTTCAAAAGCTACGACGGGACTTCGGACCCAGTTGATCATCTGGAGGTCTTCCGGATGATGATGCTGCTTCATGGCGCACCCGATGCCATTCTGTGCTGGGCCTTCCCATCCACCTTGAAGGGAGCGGCGAGAAACTGGGACTCGACGCAGAAGTCGGGTACCATCTTTTCCTTCGATCAGATGAGCCACCAATTTGTGGCCCATTTCGTCAGTAGCCGGCATCTCCGAAAGGATTCAGAGTCCCTCATTAATATCAAGCAGAGGGAGGGAGAGTCCATTCGGGCCTACATCAACCATTTCAATGTCGCAGCGCTGGAGGTCCGGAATTTAGACCAGTCGGTAGCAATGGCCACTCTGAAGGGCGGCCTCCAGAAGAATGACCTTTTGTTCTCCCTGAAGAAGAAGTACCCTAGGGATTTTGCTGATTTGTTGGCTCGGGCTGAAGGGTACGCCCGAGCAGAGGAAGCCTTCAAAATGAAGGATGAGGAGACTGCGAGAGAGCAGCAGGCGGGAGACTCGAGTAAGCTCACAGTCGAAAAAAGGCCGAGAGAAGCTCGGCCACATTCTCAATCACCTCCTGGGCACAAGCGTGTCCATACTTCTCTTCGGGTATGTAGGTAGAGAAGTCTGGATCGCGGAGTCTGGCGGGGTTCTCCATCGGGAAGATTTCGCAACTATGCCCCCCTCAATGCCTCAAAGACCCAGGTACTGATGGAGGTCAGGGAGCAGCTCCCTAGGCCAGAGAGGATGCGCACACACCTCGAGAAGCGCAACACCAACAAGTTCTGTCTCTGCCATCGCGACCACGGCCACGACACGGAGGAATGCATCCAGCTCCGAGACGAGATCGAGGAGCTCATCCGGTGAGGTCGACTCGACAGGTTCATTCGACGTCGGCCTGAGGATAGAGAAGATCGGCCAAGGGCCCTGCCGCGACCTGAACCGCTAAGGAGGGAGGAGCAGCCCGGAGATCGACCTCCAATCGGGACCATCGACTCCATCACCGGAGGACCTCAAGGAGTAGCAGACCTTCCACGATCATAGAACTCGAGAAACCTGTAAATGTACTACTCATGACTTTGCTTTGAATCAAAATTCCTTTCGACTTTGCATGTCTTTCCCTTTCGGCATGGATTTGTTACAATTGGGGGTGACCTCTTCAAACAATTAAAACAAGGTCATGTTAGGAACAGGAGGGGAACCTCATCCTAATATAAGCAAAATAAAAGTCCGATTATTTTAAGATCGGACTGGGGGAGAGGCCCATATAACGGCTCTTGAGTGCCCCCACAACCATGTTAGGGACAGGAGGAGAACCTCACCCTAATATGAGCAAAGTCAAAGGCCCGATTCTCTTAGATCGGATGGGGGGAGAGGCCCTTCAACGCCCTTACGCGCCCCCACAACCATGTTAGGGACAGGAGGAGAACCTCGCCCTAACATGAGCAAAGTCAAAGGCTCAGTTCTTTTAGACCGGATGAGGGGAGAGGCCCTACAACGTCCTTATGCACCCCCACGGCCACGTCAGGGACAGGAGGAGGACCTCACCCTAACGTGAGCAAAGTTGAAGGTCCGGTTCCTCTTAGACCGGATGGAAGGAGAGGCCAAATAGCGCCCACATGTGCCCCCACAGCCTTGTTAGGGACAGGAGGAGAACCTCGCCCTAACATGAGCAAAGTTGAAGGCCCGATTCTTTTAGACCGGATGGGGGGAGAGGCCCTCGCAACGACCCTTATGTGCCCCCACAGCCCCGTTGGAAACAGGATGGGAACCTCATCCTGACCTGAGCTGAGATCGACTACATCAAGAATAGAAGGAGAACCTTGTCCCGACGATGACAAAAACTCGGCCGCCCAACCAAATTGGATAAAGGAAAAAGTCCCCTCAATGGCACCTTTACACTTCTGGGCGACCCCCCAAAAAGGCAAAGGGAGGGGACCCTCACTCGAAAAGAGGAAGAAAATTAAAAAGGAAGGCAACGAATCACGCCAGCAACAGACAAAAAATAAACCACACCAAAGACCTAAGGAACCTCATCTCAACAAAGACGGGAAGTTCCTACCAAACATCCCTGGCCTCTAAGAAGGCTCTCGACACAGGTCAAGAAAACAGCGACACCTTCGAGGCGATGCAGAGTTCGGACCACCAAGCTCGAGCCTATGGCCACGGATGACAAGAAAAGCAAATCGACGTGGCAATGATTGGGCACCTCCAGACGACATCGACGTCGGACTAGTCTTAAAGACAAAAGAAATTTGACGGACGACAACTTGATACAACATGCGGATGAGGTAACACAAAATTCCCTTTTCATTTCATTCACAAAGTATACACTACAAAGCCCGGCAGGCTAAAGAAAGAAGAGCAAAATGACAAAAGCAAGACAAAACAACAAAAGAGAAAATGTATGCATGGAAAGATGGAAGGCCAAAAAGAGCCCTAGGGAAGCCCTGCTCCTTCCGACCTCGAATTATCTGCTTCACCCCTTATCCAGGACTGCCTCAGATTTTCAACTTCTTCTTCTAGCTCTTCCTTTTTCAGCAGCACGTCCTGGAGCGCCCGACGGAGTCGCTGGCTTTCGTTCTCCGCCTCTCGATGCCTCTTTCTCAGGACCTCGGATTCCGCCTCCGCATCCTTGACGGCCTGCTGCTCGCATGCCAGCTGGATCATCGATTGCTGCAGCTCAGTCGTCCTCTCCCCAAAGGCGACAGAAAGCCCTTCGACAGTTCTTCTTAGGGACTAGAGTTCATTGGAATCCCGAGAAGAAGCGAGCTGGGCCCTGTCGGCCAGCTGCCCTTGAAGACGGGCGACTTCGTCGGTCGCCACCCTGAGTCTCCCTTTATATTCATCCACCTGCCTGCACCAGCCGGCCCGATGCACGTCATAGCTCACCTCAGCATCCTGAAGCTGCTGCTGAAGGTCGAAGACCTTCTTCGACCACTCCCGATCACCGTCGGCCCGAGCCAAGAGCCAGGACGAACTTCCCTCCAGCTGGCCAATTTTCTCCTGCGCAGCTGATAGTTCCACCCTGAGAGAACTGATCTTGGCAGCTTGAGCCCAGATTCGATTGCTGGCGCTCTTCTTGTGTTCCTCAAGCTCCCTCATGAAGTCCGTCTTTCTCTGGCTGTACTCCATGATCCCCTTCACGTGGAGATTCTGAAAGCGGGTGGCCTCCGAGGTGGCTTCAGAATAACCCTTCCTTAATCTGCGAAGCTCGCCTTCCATCTTCTTCGACCCTTTTGTCAAATAAAGAACTTCCTTCTTCAGCCGCTGGATCGTGGACTTCAGCAGAATCCCCTGGGGTAGGGGAAGTGCTTCGGCAGGATACTGCCATCGAGAGACAAAAGCGTCAAGGTGCGTCCCATTGCAGAAAGAAAAACAAAAAAGGGGGAAGGAAGAAAGGAGAAGCCATCCACGATGAGAAATTCGATTTTATTGAGTGAATATTTCTTAAAGACAAAAAGAAAAGGAAAAATTGCAGTAAAACAAAAAAATATATATACAAGGTTGGACGTCTCAGACCTCTGTGGTGGGAGTTGGAGAGCTCGGTGTCCCTGGAAGGGGGGCTGCGGCAGCAGTAGCGGCAGGAGAAGGATCGGCCTCATCTTCAGTCTCCTCGCCCAAGAAGCTAAGGTCGAGCTCAGAAAATTTCCTGGCCACCTTCTCCTGGCAGAGCTCGAACCCCTTGATGAATGCTTCCTGGCCGAATCAAACGTTCAGGTCTCTCATCTCTGTGGAGCCCTTGAACTCCTCCACCGCAAGACCCCTGGCCTCCGAGACCAGGACCGGAATCTACTCCACCAAATTGGTGACCTCGGCCTCCGCCTTTCTCACCGTCTCCTCCGAGGCCTGTTTCTCTTCCCCTCGGGCCTGCTTTTCTCTCTCCAGGGCCTCTTGGAGGGCAACTACTTCAGCGGCCTTTTCTTTGAGGTGAGCGACTTTGGCCCGGTGATGCTCCTCCACCTGGATGGCATCCCTCCTCGCTCGGTTCGTCGCCTCGATGTTGGCAAGGAGCTGGTGCCCAATCTGCAAGGGCGGCTGGGGAATCAGAACAAGGGTCGGAAAGCCGATTGAATGAAGACTTGTTTACCTCGAGAAAGGACCCTAGGGAGTCCCAAACTCACTGCTCAGGATCGGTGTGGTCAATCCTCTCGACGACTTCGGGCAGAATGCAGCCGTCAATCAGCCGCTTGATCAAGTCCCTGTCATTGAAGGAATTCTTCGGCTCTTCTTCAGAACCAAGGGACTCTTCAACGATGGCACGACGGCTACTCCCCCTGCAGGCCACCGACTTCCTCCTCATCCCCCTCTCGGCTCCGGGTGCCTCCATGGATCAGACCCCCAAAACAGGAGCCCCAGTCGGCAGACTCCTTGAAGAGGCCCGGGGCGCCATTGGTTCGGCGTCCGAAGGAACGTCGATCGTGAGAGCCGCCTGGACAGGCGCGGCTGAGCTCATCTCCTCCACCCTGGCCTTCTTTGCTGATTCGGAGGCCGTGGCACCTCTCCTTTTGTGGGCTTTGAGGCCCCTGGCGAGCATCCATGCTGCTTCAGCATCCATTCCTAAAAAAAAAAAATCAAAAATTAGTAATGGGGTGAAAAAGGAAGAAGTGACATGCAAAAAAAAAAAAAGAAAAAAAAAGAGAGAAGAAAAAAGGGGAAGAGAAAGCAAGAAAAAGAAGAAGGACGGAAGAAAAGAAGAGAAAAGAAAAGATGGAGTACTCGCAGGATCCTGGGGGCTCAAGCCGATGTTGAACAAAAATTGCTCCCTCAAAAGGTTGGGAAGGGAAGGAGCAGAATAGTCAAGAAGCTTTCGGGCGGCCTGAAGGTCGTCCTCCCCCAGACTGGGAGCCCGACGGATGGAGTCCCTCAGAGAGCCCCAAGGGGGCAGGCCCAGCCTCAAAGTTGGGCAGTGGATGAAGAGGTATTTTTCCTTCCAGTTGTGGATTGAAGAGGGAGCCCCTTTCAGCAACCCCTTCTTGCCGAACTGAGGGTAGAAATACCATCAGTCCTTCGTCGAAGGGTGGCGCTTGAAGGTATAGAAGTGCCTAAACAGAGAGAGGGATGGTTGAACCTCAACTACGTGGCAAAGGGAGAGGAACCCTATCAAAAACCTAAAAGAATTCGGAGCAACTGAAGCCAAAAAGATATCTAAGAAGCGGAAGAGGGCGACAACAAAGGGCGAAAGCGGAAGCCGGAGTCCGACACGGAACGCCTCCTAATACAGGCAAAAACGATCGGGTGGGGGAGTGCTAGCCCGGTCGGAGGGGCCAGGAAGCTCCAGGTCATACTCCGGAGAAACTCCATACTGAACCCTTATCAGTAGGAGTTTATCTGGAGTCAGGGAATAGGGAATAGCACCCGACGCAAAAATCGGGCGAAGCCCGATCCCAGGAGTGGATTCGTCTACAGGATGGGGCTCCTGGGGGGCTGAGGCAGAAGAACTCCCGGAACCGCTAGAGGCAGAGGCGCCGGAAGACATTTCGAACGACTTCAAATAAAGACCCTAAGGATCCCGAAGAAAACAGACGGGACAAAGGATGAGAGGTTGCGGGAGACCAACTCAAAGGAATGCAACAGAAGAAAATGGAGGAGAAAAGGCCCCTAAATGGCAAGAAGAAAAATGAAGGTTCTGGGACTAACCTAAATCACCCTGAAGGATGTAGAGGGGCGAGGACAGGGATGACTCGAAGGATGCCTAGGGCAAAGAAGATGCCAAGGAGGGTCAGGAC
Source organism: Elaeis guineensis (assembly GCF_000442705.2). Taxonomy (NCBI): domain Eukaryota; kingdom Viridiplantae; phylum Streptophyta; class Magnoliopsida; order Arecales; family Arecaceae; genus Elaeis; species Elaeis guineensis. Next base: position 14,034,350 of record NC_026006.2, on the reverse strand, counting down.
TCTCGGAGAAAAGGCGGATGCCGATAGAACTTTCAGGCGGAAAGGCAGGTTTAAATAGACCCCAGGATCCGGGGCCATAATGATTGCGAATCCCCTAGGCCGACCTGCGCTCGACACGTGTCCCACTCGCCACGGTGGGCAGCTAAAAGCGGCTGACAGCTGACGGAGCCATTACTGTGCCATACCTGGGCCAGCATACCAGCATGAATTTCGAAGGGTCCCTTCAAATCGCCCTGATTCGAAAAGACTCCAGCACGCGCGCATTTAATGATAAAATATCTGGGGGCGATCGTGCACAAGATTCAAGAGGATAACTTTGGCTGCAAAAATTTTTTTGTACTTCCTTCATTCAAAATTCGAACTCGAAAGTAGGGGGACTGGTGTTGGGTATAAAATACCTCCCAACCGAAGTTCGTGATGGGAGTGACCCTCCGGGGATCCAACTGACTTTCGACCTCCGGCAACATCTCTTCAAACCTCCCGGGTGGCCGAGCCTCCGCTGCACTCCCAAGTTTTGCCGACGGATAGGACCCCACCAGCGTCGATCGGATTCTTCGTGATGTCCAGACTCCTACGAGAGTCGGACCTCGCCCACGACTTCACCTGCAGACTCCGTTCGGACTCCTACGGGAGCCAGACCTCGCCCACGACTTTACCTGCAGACTCCGTCCGGACTCCTATGGGAGCCAGACCTCGCCCACGACTTCACCTGCAGACTTCGTCCGGACTCCTACGGGAGCCGGACCTCGCCCACGACTTCACCTGCAGACTCCGTCCGGACTCCTATGGGAGCCGGACCTCGCCCACGACTTCATCTACAGACTCCATCCGGACTCCTACGGGAGCCGGACCTCACCCACGACTTCACCTGCAGACTCCGTCCGGACTCCTACTGGAGCCGGACCTCGCCCATGACTTCATCTGCAAGCTCCGCCCGGGCTCCTACAGGAGCCGGACTCCGTCGGTGACTCCTGCTGCAGGTAAACTTCATCCGGACTCCTACAGGAGCCGGACTTCATCCCTGATCCTAATTGCAGGTAATCTTCGTCCGGACTCCTACGGGAGCCGGACTTCGCCCACGACTTCACCTGCAGACTCCGTCCGGACTCCTACGGGAGCCGTACCTCACCCACGACTTCACCTGCAGGCTCCGCCCGGACTCCCACGGGAGCTAGATCTCGTCTCCGACTCCTACTGCAGGTAAACTTTGTCCAGACTCCTACAAGAGCCGGACTTCGTCCCTGACTCTAATTGTAGGTAAACTTTATCCGGGCTCCTACGGGAGCCGGACCTCACCCACGACTTCACCTGCAGGCTCCGCCCGGACTCCTACGGGAGCCAGACTCCGCCCACGACTCCCGCTGCAGGTAAACTTCATCCGGACTCCTACGGGAGCTGAACTTCGTCCCTGATTCTAATTGCAGGTAAACTTTGTCCGAGCTCCTACGGGAGCCGGACCTCACCCACGACTTCACCTGCAAGCTCCGTCCGGACTCCTACAGGAGCCAGATCTCATCTCCGACTCCTGCTGCAGGTAAACTTCGTCCGGACTCCTACGGGAGCCGGACTTCATCCCTGATCCTAATTGCAGGTAAACTTCATCCGGACTCCTACGGGAGCCGGACCTCACCCATGACTTCACCTGCAGACTCCGTCCGGACTCCTACGGGAGCCGGACCTCACCCATGACTTCACCTGCAGACTCCGTCTGGACTCCTACGGGAGCCGGACCTCGCCCATGACTTCACCTGTAGGCTCCGCCCGAACTCCTATGGGAGCCAGATCTCATCTCTGACTCCTACTGCAGGTAAACTTCGTCCGGACTCCTACGGGAGCCAGACTTCATCCCTGACTCTAATTGCAGGTAAACTTTATCCGGGCTCCTACGGGAGTCAGACCTCGCCCATGACTTCACCTGCAGGCTCTACCCAGACTCCTACGAGAGCCGAACCTCGCCCACGACTTCACTTGCAGACTCCGCACAGGCTCCTACAGGAGCTGGACTCCACCCACGACTCCCGCTGCAGGTAAACTTCATCCGGACTCCTACAGGAGCCAGACTTCGTCCCTGACTCTAATTGAAGATAAACTTTGTCCGGACTCCTATGGGAGCCGGACTTCACCCCTAACTGTGGCTGCAAGTAGACTTCGCCCGGGCTCCTACAGGAGCCGGGTCTCGCCCCCAACTTCGACTGCGGAAAGGCTTCACCCAGACTCCTACGGGAGCTGGGCTCCATCCTCGACCCCGATTGCTGGTAAACTTCATCCGGACTCCTACGGGAGCCGGACTTCACCCCTGACCTTGATTGGAGGTAGACTTCGCCCAGGCTCCTACGGGAGCCGGATCTTGTCCCCGACTTCAACAGAAAGAAGACTCCGTTTGGGCTCCTGCGAGAGCCGTACTCCAAGCTCCTCTCAGACGGGTAGCCAGTCATATCTCCTCATCAAACACCCCAGCCGAACTCTGGCCGATAGGCCTGGACCCCCTGGCAGGCCGCAGCAACGGCCACGACTTTGCTCCACCTCCTGCAATGGATTTCATGCGGCTCCATCACTCCCTGGCAGGCTATAATAGTGGTCACGATCCTGCTCCACTTCCTGCGATGGATACCGCATGATTCTTCCATTCTCTGGCAAGTCGCGACAACGGACGCCGCTCCACTCCCCGTGGCAGACTCCACGTGGCATGCCCCAGTGATAGCCACGGGTCCACTCCACTACTCTTCGCAACAAACTTTCCCTAACTCTGGGCAGCCCACTGCCAGACGGTTACAGGCATCGCTATCAGTTTGTTGCCCCCTTCGCCTATAAAAAGGAGACCCCAGATACGTTATTCTATAAGCTCTCATTTTTACCTAGAAACTCTGCTAAAATTTTTATTCGAGCACCCATTCTTGTTGAGGCAGAGAACTGACTTGAGCGTCGGAGGGTCTTGTTGGAGCAACCCCACCTCCGGTTTAGACTTCTTTTGCAGGTCCCGAAGGTGACCGCGACTCCAGCTTCTCCGGTGCAAGTGGATTTTTGTACCAACAAGGGTCATGGTGATGTCATAATACCTTTGATGAGGCGATGTCTGACATCGATTTCGAAAAATGATTAGATGCAATGAAGTCAGAAATTGACTCGATGCATTCGAACCAAGTATGGACCTTAGTGGATCCACTTAAGGGTATAGTACCATTAGGTACTGATGGTAAGATAGAAACCTATATAGTTAGGCTTGTGGCAAAAGATTATAGCCAATGCGAGGATATTAACTATGAAAAAACTTTTTTATTTGTAGCTATGTTGAAGTCCATCCGTACTCTACTTGCTATTGCAGTTTATTATGATTATGAAATCTGACAGATGAATATAAAAACTACTTTCTTGAATGGATATCTCGAGGCAAATATTTATATGGAACAGCCTTTGGGTTTTACATCTGATGATGATGATCATAGAGTCTGCAAGCTGCAAAGGTCCATATATGGATTAAAGCAAGCTTCTCAGAGTTGAAATTTTTATTTTGATGATGCGATCAAATCATTTGATTTCATCAAGAATGAAGAGAAATCTTGTATATACAAAAGGGTCAGTGAGAGTGCAATAACATTCTTCGTATTATACGTGGATGATATTCTCCTCATTGAAAATGATATTCTCATGTTGATCATGGTCAAAAGATGGTTGTCTAAAGAATTCTCCATGAAAGACTTAGGAAAAGTATCTTATATTCTTGGAATAAAGGTCTATAGTGATAAATCTAAAAGGATGCTGGGCTTGTCATAAAAGCGTACATAGAGAAAGTACTGAAGAGGTTCAGCGTGAAAAACCCTAAAAGAGAATTTTTACCTCTTAGTCATGGGATTCATCTTTCCAAGATAATGTGTCTGACCACATTTGAGGAAGTTCAGTGCATGAGTAAGATTTTTTATGCCCCAGCCATAAGAAGCCTCATGTATGCCATACTATGTACTCGACCTGATATTATCCTTGCTGTGAGTATCACGAGTAGGTATTAGTCGAATCCAAATGAGGAGCACTGGATAGCTGTGAAGAACATCCTTAAATACTTAAGAAAAATTAAGGATTTATTCTTGATCTATGGAGGAGGTTCTGAATTATGAATCGAGTGGTATACTGATTCAAACTCTATATCTGATCCTAATGATAGAAAGTCTACATCAGGATATGTGTTCGTATGCAATAGTGGCGTAGTCAGCTAAAAGAGTTTCAAGCAACCCATCATAGCATATTCGACCATAGAGGCTGAATATGTCATTGCTTCGGATGCTGCAAAAAAAGGCTTCTAGCTCAAGAAGTTTGTTGCAGAACTTGAGGTTATGACATCGGATACCATACCACTTTATTATGACAACAATGGAGCCATAGCATGTACTAAAGAGTCGAGGTCTCATCAAAAATCAAAGCATATCGAACAGCGATACCATATCATACATGACTACCTCAAAAAGAAACCCTTAATTCATTTGATCCAAAATCTTAGGCATCCAACAATTGAAGCCCAATGAATCTAATTCATTTAGATTATTAGTGGATAATTTAGTTTGAATTAATCTTATCAAATAAAAAATTCAAACATAAAAGAAAAATTGGATCGAACCATGTGCTAGCAAGGTTATTTTGAACCCAATAGGATTTCTCTAAATCTAATTAAGACTTTATAAACCCAGTTGCTTATTTTAAGTCTAATCTTTTTGTTGTGTGATCTCATAAGTTTAATTCTATCTGGTAGTGAGATATACAATGATCTCTAACATTATGTTATTGAAATTTTTTTCAATGGATCAAAATAATTTCACTCTAACTTATCAAGGATTGTCGATCTTGAGCAATCCTAGTAAGCTCTTACAATCCATCAGTGATACCTAGCAGTACATAGTGGCAATCCAGTAGAACCGAAAGTGAACCTCAAGGTATAGTTAACATGTGATTCAGTCTCTTTATCATGAGTTCCGATTAGATGATAGGTCATGGATAAATCGTTAAACCTCATCATCAGTCATATGATAGATTCGATCAGCTCAAGTCCAATTGTGATCCTTATGAAAATTTTTTTCCAACAATCACATTACTGTGGCCACAGACTCTCAAACTTAGCCTTTCAAATCTCATAGGACTACTCCTTTCTATCAAGATCGATAGATCTCATCTTAATGTGCACCCTACTCTTACAGTAGATCAACTGTCGCCTACATCCACTACAAGGGCTCATTGAGATCATATTTTGTGTCAGTCAAACTCCAGTAATCTCATTGTGAGCAGTCATGCCATCATAGGTTAAACGATCATTCACACAACTACAGCATTGAGATAATCACCAATGATCGAGTAAAAATCCAAGTGATCTCTCATATGGTCACGCTTAGTATCAGTTATTCTCTAACAACTACTCACACTCGTCGCTCAGTGTCTCTACACTGTAGATCAGAGACTTATCTATCTCAAAAGAAGTAATCTGTACGTCAGTCTATCTGGATCGATCACCATCCTCATAATGATATTATGATCGAGAGTATTTAAGAATTAAATATATATCTCTAATTCTCCATACTTTGAGAATATGTATCGAAATATTAATTTCATAGATGATTCAAGGATACATCACACTTGAATAAAAAATAAATTTATTCTTTTATTGATCAAATCAATATATTAAGTATAAAATTACATCCTAGCTTTATTACAATGTATCAGCCATATTAGCTTCTAGGACATACATCTAACATAGAGAATTCAGAAATGAAGTAGAAAAATAAACAGATAAACTCATTAAGGTTCTTCGATCTGATCGAAGAGGTGAATACCTTAGTCAAAAATTTTTAAAATATCTTAAGGATAATGACATAGTCTTTTAGTAGACTCCTTCTGAAACATCTTAGCTCAACGGGGTATTCAAAAGGAAGAATAGGACCCTATTAGATATGGTTAGATCAATGATGAGCTTCACTAATTTATCCTTATATCTTTGGGGACATGCCTTATTAACTACAATTCACCTATTGAATAGTGTTCCATCAAAATCCATTCCTACCACACTGCATGAGAAATGGTATGGTAAGAAGTCGAGTCTAGATTATCTTAAGACTTGGAGATGTCCAGCCTATATCAAGAGATAGATGGCTTATAAATTAAAGGATAGATCGGTAATAGCTCATTTTATAGGGTATCCAAAAGAATCAATAGGATACTACTTCTACTTTCCACAAGATCACAATGTGATTGTGAGTCAGAATGCCATATTCTTAAAAAAATAGTTTATCCAGGATGGTGGCAGTGGAAGGTTAGTTGAGCTCGAAGAGAAGGTCTTTGAAGAGCAAAGAGCTATAGATCCTTAAGAACCCATTATTCATAAGCTAGTAGTTGATATTCCTCTACCACCTCGTAGATCTAATAGGATCTTTCGATCTCCTAAAAGGTACATGAGTATGCTTACAGAAAAAATAGAAGAAATATTTCTTATGGAAGATAAGGATCATGGTGATGATCCTAATACCTTTGATGAGGTGATGTCTGCCATCGATTTTGAGAAATAGTTAGATACAATAAAGTTAGAAATTGACTCGATGCATTTGAACCAAGTATGGACCTTAGTGGATCCACCCGAGGATATAGTACCCATTGGATGTAAATGGATCTACAAAAGAAAAATAGGTATCGATGGTAAGATAGAGACCTATAAAGTTAGGCTTGTGGCAAAAGGTTATAGCTAGTGCGAGGACATTGACTATCAAAAAATTTTTTTGCCCGTAGCTATGCTGAAGTCCATCCACACTCAGCTTGCTATTGCAGTTTGTTATGATTATGAAATCTAGCAGATAGATGTGAAAACTACTTTCTTGAATGGATATCTTGAGGAAGATATCTATATGGAACAACCTTTAGGTTTCACATATGGTAATAGTGATGACAGAGTCTACAAGCTGCGAAAATCCATATATGGATTAAAGCAAGCTTCTCAGAGTTGGAATTTTTATTTTGATGATGCGATCAAATCATTTGATTTCATCAAGAATAAAAAAAAAATTATATATATGAAAAGATCAATGAGAGTGCAATAACATTCCTTGTATTATACGTGGATGATATTCTCATTGAAAATGATATTCCCATGTTAACCACAGTCAAAAGATGGTTGTCTAAAGAATTCTTTATGAAAGACCTAAGAAAAGCATCCTATATTCTTGAAATAATAGTCTATAGAGATAGATCTAAAAGGATGCTAGGCTTGTCACAAAAGCTGTACATAGAGAAAGTACTGAAGATGTTCAGTATGAAAAACTCTAAAAGAGGACTTTTATCTCTTAAGCATGGTATTCATCTTTCCAAGATGATGTGTCCGACCATATCTAAGGAAGTTCAGTGCATGAGTAGGATTCCTTATTCCTCAGTCATAGGGAGCCTCATGTATGCTATGCTATGTACTCGACTTGATATTGCCCTTGCTGTGAGTGTCACGAATAGGTATTAGTCGAATCCAGATGAGGAGCACTAGATAGTTGTGAAGAACATCCCTAAGTACTTAAGAAGAACTCAGGATTTGCTCTTGATCTATGGAGGAGGTTCTGAATTGCGAATCGAGGGATATACTGATTCAGACTTCATATCTGATCCTGATGATAGAAAGTTTATATCAGGATATGTGTTCGTATCAATGATGGCACAATTAGCTGGAAGAGTTCCAAGCAACCTATCATAGTGGATTCAACCATAGAGGTTAAATATATCACTACTTTAGATGTTGCAAAGGAAGGCTTCTAGCTCAAGAAGTTCATCATGGAACTTGGGGTTATGACATCAGATGCCATATCACTTTATTGCGACAATAATGGAGCCATAGCATGTACTAAGGAGCCGAGGTTTCATCAAAAATCAAAGCATATCGAATGGTAGTACCATATCATACGCAACTTTCTCAAAAAAAAATATATCAAGGTGCGAAGAGTAGACTTTGCGGATAACATGGCAAATCCACTGGCAAAGCAATTGAGCTAGCCAAAGATAGAAGTCCACCTTGGAAAGATGGGACTTAGATTAGTGGCCAATTCACTTTAGTCCAAGAAGAAGATTGTTGAATGTATGTCCTAAAAGTCAATATGGCTGACACATTATAATAAAGCTAGGATATAATTTTATACTTAATACATTGATTTGATCAATAAAAAGATAAGTTTATTTTTTATTCAAGTGTGATGTGTCCTTGAATCATCCATAGAATTAATATTTCGATACATATTCTCAAAGTATTGACAATTAGAGACATATATTTAATTCCTATATGCTCCTGATCATAGTATCATCATGAGGATGATGATTGATCCAGATAGACTGGTGCACAGATCACTTTTTTTGAGGTAGATGAGTTTTTGGTCTACAATATAGAGACACTGAGCGATGAGTACGGTAGTTGTTAGAAAACAACTAGTACTGAGCGTGATCATACGATAGATCACTTAGATTTCTACTCAATCGTCAATGATTGTCTTGATGCTATAGTTGTGTGAATGATTCATTGATCTGCGATAGTATGATTGCTCATAGTGAGGCTGCTAGAGTTTGACTGGCACATAAACATGATCTCAAGGAGCCTTTATAGTGGATGTTGACGATAGTTGGTCTACTGCAAGAGTAGGGTGCGCATCAAGATGAAATCTATCAATTTTGATAGAAAGGAGTAGCCCTATAGAATTTGAAAGACTAAGTCTGAGAGTCTGTGGTCACACTAGTATGATTGATGGAAAAGAGTTTCCATAAGGATCACAATTAGATTTGAACTGATCAAATCTATCATATGACTAATGATGAGGTTTGACGATTTATCCATGACCTGCCATTTAGTCAAAATTCATGATAAAGGGACTGAATCACATGTGAACTATACTTTTAGATTTTTTTTTGATTCTACTAGGTTGCCACTACATACTGCTAGGTGTCACTACTAGATTGTGAGAGTTCACTTGGATTGCACAGAATTGACAATCTTTGATGAGTTAGAGTGAAATTATTTCGATCCATTGAAATGAGTTTCAATGATACTATGATAGAGACATTGTATATCTCACTACCAGATAGAATTGAATCTATGAGGTCACACAATAAAAGAATTAGATCTGAAATAAACAATTGGGCTTATAAAGTCTCAATTGGGTTTAGAGAAATTCTATTGGGTTCAGAGTAATCTTGCTAGCACATGGTTGGATCTAATTTTTTCTTTACGTTTAAATTTTTTATTTGATAAGATTAATTTAAATTTAATTATCTACTAATAATCTAAATAAATTAGATTCATTGAGCTTCAATTGTTGGATGCCTAGGATTTTGGATCAAATGAATTAAGAGTTCAAGTCCTTAATTTATTTTTTTGATAGTTTTGATTGGACGCCACTTGATTTGATCAAGTTGGGTGTGCCCACCCATTAGAGGGTGTGTGGGACCAGCATGGGGCATCCCATAGGTGTCATGTGGTGTGTGTATTTGTGGGTGCAAAGGCTCCAATAGTTGGCACCTAAAGGATCTCCTAAAAGAAGTCAAATAACTAAAAGAATAAAGATTCCTAATGTAAGTAGAAGTTGTATTAAGTGGTTGTTTGGTTTTGAATAAGATTCAAATCTTATACCAATTTAAAGGAGCCTTCTCTAAGGCCTCTAGACAATTGAACCAGCTGAAGCGAAATTCAGTGCAGGGGTAAAATAGTAATTTTAAAACTTTTTCAAAATTATAATTTTACAGTAAAAAATATTAATTAATCTAATTAATTAACATGTGTTTACCCTACACTAGGATGTAAATATGATATACAGCATGCGTGGATTTAAATTTGAAATTCAAATTTGAACAGTAAATAATTTACTGTTCTGTGTTCAGAATACAATACCTTTGTGCAGGTAGTCGATCACCGCAATCTGATTACCGTCGGGAGGTTCTGATCACCATAACACAGCCATACAGTGTGTCTGGCCTCTACGGATCATCCACACGAGGCTCCCGATCTGATCGGCTCCTTACAAGTGCTAGCTCATTATAGAACCCTTTCTACGGCTGATGCTGATCAAACTCCTTCGATCGATGTCTGTCGATTATACAAATACTCTAGATCATCATCAAATGTGCTTGAGAGGTAGATGATTCTCTCCCTTGAATTTGGTGGGCTCACGACACTCGTAGCTCACTAACTCACTTTTCGAACCCCAGGCTGAAACCCTAGGGAACACACTGAAAACCCTGCACCCAATTTCTTTCTTTTCTTTCTTTTTCTCTTGAAAGGTTTTGGACCTTTGCCTCATGCACAAAAGTTTCTCACACCCCACTTTATTTCTCAAAATTTTTCTACACACGTCCCACCTCCCTATCTCTTTTAAAATAGTTCAAAACGTGTCTTATCCGCATGAGAGGATAAAGACAAGTGGTTACACATTTGAATTCAAATCAAATTTGAATTCAAACTAAAACCAACTCATCCCTATCCACTTGGGCGTGAGAAGAGAAGGTGCAAGGCTGCTTTGTGCATGGAAAGGTTTTACGAGAAACTCTTTCTCGTGTGAGATATGGGGCGCACAAGATGGATAATGATGAAGGCGCAAGAGATAAGTTATCCATTCAAATTCAAACACGCTTTGAATTTGAATGGCTAACTAATCAATTTTATCCAATGATTGGCGCACAAGAGTGGGTGTGAGAAGGGCTTTGCATGAGAGAAAATTCATGAGAAGTTTCTTCTCATGATTTCAAATGGGTGCAGAGATATTAGGTGGTGCAGAGATTCAAATTCAAATGGTGGTTTGATCTTAATTGAACCAACCTAATCAAAATAGGTTAAGCACAATTAGACTAAATTAAACCTAACTTAATTAGGCTTAATTAAGCATAATCAAATCTTAATCAAATCAAGAATTGACTAAGCCCAACCCCTGATCAAATCAGGGACCAAACCATCTCGACGATTAGGTCAACTCTTAACCTAATCGGGTCAAACCCAACTGAATCCAATTCAATTGGACTTGATCCAAAAATAATTACTCAATCAAATTGAGTTAATTAGTGATCAAATCACTAATTAAATCTCTCATAAATATTGAGTCTAAATCCAATGGGCAATCGGGTATCAAAGTCCATCAATATGAAACCTTGATCGAAGAGTCCCAAACCAGTGGGACTCTTGACCCCGAAACCCAAAATGTATGGGACTCGTGATCAAAGAATCCTGATTCTCGATCATAGAGTCTAAATATGTAGGACTCATAGTCCACAAATATTAGGACTCTTCATCAGCCATCAGATCAGATAGGAACCTCTAATGTGTGTGACCCCGCAGGTTCGAACCTAAGCCGATAGCACAGGAACCAATTCCTGTACTAATCGAAGTGACCATCTAGCAATGGTACCCGACATTTAGATAGATTGAATAGTCACAATCACAACACTCAGAACCTACGTGAATATGGTTACTGTATAATTCATCCCTTTTGACCCTTGTGTTTAGGATGACTCAGGGTTAAATTGTCAACCCTGATTAGATCATCCAAATCGTGCTCAACTCAAACAGTCCTATGACTCCTCACTAGGACTACCCTGGTCAAGGTTTTGCTAAATTAAAACATGATTGTACATAGCTCCTGAACTGGAGTGGTCAATTCTATCTTGACACACGCACTGACAAGTCAAGTATTTGACTACACCCAGCAGCCTTCCGTCACTGAATTAGAAATTCTAGTCCAGTGCCTAAGTACAGTGAGTTGCTTGCAAGTCACCATGGCTGTCTCAGGTCAGAGAGACATTTATACCCATATCCCATCGGAGCAAATCTTGACAGTAGAGATAGCTCCGGAGTCGGTCACGTTCAGTGCAGATGTACCCTTATATCTCACCTGTATGCCATACCAGTGTCTCCACACTCTTTGGTTAAGAAGACAACCAACCTATATGGCACACAACGACCTATGCTCGATAAACATTATTGTCCTTGGTAACAACGTATCATTTGATCGTGAACAGGTTTAAGGACTAAATGACAAATCCTCCTTTGTTGAGTCTAAATAGTCCTAAGGACTTCACCACAACACAAGAGTTCATTAGAAGATGACAATTTATGATGAAAAATATCAAAATAACTTTTATTTATTTATGATTTATGTACTAATATAATAAAGAGCACAACCGTCAACAGGCTGACAATTGACTTTGGGATACTATTCCCAACAATCTCCAACTTGGCCTAAAGCCAATCAGTGCAGTATCTAATACCCATCTTTGACTTGAAGTCGTCGAACTCCTTCACCGCAATGGCTTTAGTGAATGGGTCGGCTAGGTTCTCCTTTCCGTCGATCTTTTGAAGGTCGACGTCACCTCGATCCATGATTTTTTGGATGAGATGGTAGTGGTGCAAAATATACTTCGTCTGCTGGTGTTCTTTTGGTTCCTTCGCCTGAGCAATGGCTCCAGAGTTGTCACAATAGAGCAGAACTGGACCAACAAGGGAGGGTGCCATTCCAAGCTCGGTGATGAATTTTCTCAGCCACACCACTTCTTTGGCAGCATCTGATGCAGCGACATACTCCGCTTCGCAAACTGAATCAGCCATAGTGTGCTGCTTGAAACTTTTCCAGCAGATAGCCCCACCATTAAGGGTAAAAATAAATCCCGACACACTCTTGCTGTCATCATGATCAGACTGAAAATTAGAGTCTGTAAACCCTATAAGTCTCAAGTCTGATTCACCATAAACAAGCCACTGGTCCTTAGTATTTCTTAAATACTTCAGGATGGTTTTAACAACCTTCCAGTGATTATCTCCTGGATCAGATTGGTATCTACTCACTACCCCTAGTGAGTATGCCGCATCTGGTCGTGTACATGTCATGACGTACATGATAGATCCTACTGCTGAAGCATATAGAATTCTACCCATACGCTCTCTCTCTTGAGGTGTTGTCGAACAATCTCTCTTCGAGAGAGAAATTCCATGGCCTATCGGTAGATAGCCTTTCTTGGAATTCTCCATGCTGAATTTCTTCAGCATAGTATCAATGTACGTGGACTGAGATAAGCCAAGCAACCTTTTAGATCTATCCCTATAGATCCTCATCTCTAGGATGTAGGAAGATTCTCCCAGATTTTTCATGGAGAATTATGACGACAGCCAAATCTTTATTCCCTGTAATGCAGGGATATCATTCCCAATTAAGAGAATGTCATCCACATACAATACAAGAAATACTACTACTGGACCATTAGCCCACTTATAAATGCAGGGCTCTTCTCCATTCTTAACGAAGTCATACGTCTTGATCATCCTATCAAAATATATGTTCCAACTCAGGGATGCCTGCATAAGTCCATAAATAGACCTCTGTAGCCTGTACACTTTAGACTCATCTGTGGATGTGAATCCTTCAGGTTGTATCATATACACCTCTTCGTCCAATTCTCTATTTAGGAAAGCTGTCTTCACATCCATCTATCAGATTTCATAGTCCAGATGGGCAGCTATCGCAAACATAATCCGAATGGATTTGAGCATTACCATAGGAGAAAACATCTCATCATAGTCTATACCATAACGTTGACGATATCCCTTGGCAACCAGACGAGCTTTATAGGTTTCGACCTTTCCGTCTGCACCCCTCTTCCTCTTGAAGACCCACTTACACCCTATGGGTTTTACTCCTTCGGGTGGGTCAACCAATGTCACACATCATTGACCTTCATGGACTCCATTTCGGATTTCATGGCCTCTAGCTATTTCTCAGAGTCAGGTCTCTGCATTGCATCCATGTAGGTGATCGGATTCTCATCATTTTCATCAAGTTCGATAGGATCTCCATCCCAGACCTTGAAACCATAGTATCTTTCCGGTTGACGTGGTACTCTACCAGATCGCCTTAAAGGTGCAAGAACAATGGGCTTCAGATCTGATCTAATCAAATCCGATTCAGGTTCAGCTACTTATGTCAGTTTTTTCACCTGTCGAACTTCCTCAAGTTCGACCTTAGAGGCAACAGTCCCTTCACCAAGGAACTCTTTTTCTAAAAAAATTATCTTAAGGCTGACAAACACCTTTTGCTCATCAGCTAGGTATAAATAATATCCTTTGGTCTCTTTTGGGTACCCTATGAGATTACACTTGTCTGACCTAGGTCCAAGCTTGTCCATAATTAAACATTTAACATAAGCTGGACACCCTCAAATCCTAAGGTGCGAGAGTACTGGCTTACGTCCTATCCATAACTCATATGGCATTTTGGTTACAGACTTACTCGGAACCCTATTTAGAAGGTAACAAGTCGATTCGAGCGTATATCCCCAGAGGAAGACCAATAGACTAGCAAACCCCATCATGGATCGGACCATGTCTAACAAGGTCCAATTCCTCCTTTCAGACACACCATTATGCTGTGGTGTTCCAGGAGGAGTCCACTGAGAGAGAATCCCATTCTCCCCTAAATATGTCAAAAACTCATTGAAAAGGTATTCACCTCCTCGATCAGATCGAAGAGTTTTAATACACTTTTCAGTTTATTTTTCTACCTCATTTCAGAATAGTTTGAACATTTCAAACGACTCTGACTTATGCTTCATTAAATAGACATACCCATACCTCGATAGGTCATCTGTGAAGGTTATGAAGTAGAAATATCCACCTCTTGCACTTGAGCTCATGGGTCCACATACATCAGAATGTACCAGACCCAAGAGTTTACTGGCTCGCTCACCTTTTCCAATAAAATGTGACTTGGTCATCTTCCCAAGAAGACAGGACTCACAGGTTGGAAGTGATTCACAATCACCAACTTCAAGAATTTCTTCTTGAGCCAACCTATTTATCCTGTTCTTATTGATATGACCTAGCTTACAATGCCAAAGGTAGACTTCTGACACATTATCTATTCTAGGGTATTTACCGGAGGTTTGAACCACATTAACAGGTTGTCATAGTAAGTAAATTTTATTATTTAGTTGTCTAATAAACATTGTAACACCATTCAAAATGATATTACAAATATTTTTTTTATTAAAAATTGATAACCGTACATGGCCAAAAGGCCTACAGAAATAATATTTAATAAAAAGCTTGGACAATAGTGACATTCACTTAGAATTACATTACGAGAATTGATTACAAGGTTCATGATTCCTAAAGCTAGAACTGGAACTTTACTTTCATCTCCAACGTTCCGGAACCTCTCGCCATCATCAAATCTCCTACTGACCTGCAGACCCTGTATCGAATTGCAAATATGATAAGAGCTTCCGGTATCCAATACCCAGGTAGTAGTATCACAAATGGAAAAGTTGCAAGGTGTTATCATATAATTACCTTGCTTCTTCTTCGGCCTGTTCGAGTCCAGGGAGGCAATGTATAGAGGACAGTTCCTCTTCCAATGCCCCTGCTTCTTGCAAAAGAAGCACTCCGCCTGTCACTAGTCGGGCTTGCGCTTCTTGGTCTGACCCTGTGCATACGTCCCAGCTTGCGGCTACACCTTCTTGTTCTTCTTCTTCTTGTTCTTCTTCCCTTTCTTAAAGGATCGACGACCAGAAGAAGACCCTCCCACAACATTCACCTACTCCTTATGGAGCTGGTGGTCCTTCTCAAAGTTCTACAGCAACCCCAACAAGCCGTGATAGTTCACTGCAGGCTTTGTCATTCGAAAATAAGTAAAGAAGGGGAGGAAGGACTTGGGCAATGAATTAAGGATCGCATCCTTACCGAGCTGCTTGTGCAAGAGAAAGCCCAGTTTACTTAGGCGCTCAATCATTTCGATCATGTACAGTACATGATCGGTGACTAAGGCTCCATCCCTCATCCGAGCATTGAAAATGGCACAACTAGTTTTGTGCCTTTCAATATCGTCAGACGTGCCAAAGGAGTCATTCAATATTTGAAGCATCTCCTGTGGCTGGGCGTTCTCAAACCTGCGGCTGAACTCATCATTCATTGCCGCCAGCATTATGCATCGAATGGTGGTCCGATCGTTGAGCCACTTCTGGTAAGTGTCTCGGACCATTCCTCTAGCATTCGGGGCTGGCTCCTCGGGTGCCGGATCTGTTACCACATAAAGGATCCGCTCATGCTCAAGGATGATTTTTAATTTTCGATACCAACTATCAAAATTAGGTTTCATGAGCTTGTCATTATCTAATAATGATCGGAGCGACAGGGTAGTGGCTATAGCTGCATAAAGGAAAATCAGACCTCTATTAGTACATAAATTATTAATACTAAAGACTTGAACTTTAGTCTAAAGTTTCTCCCAGTATTTTAACGAACTGGTAGCCTCAACCTCCAATTCGAGGAATTACTTTAATTCCTTAGTGGGTACTAGAATCCACAGAGACTACACACGAGCCCAACTTTGGTTGGTCAATCCATGTGCATCTATGGGTAGGTTCATAACCAGTTGTTTCTCTAAACAACTTCTAGTAATTAATTTTTCTCCAGAACCTAATCAGTAGGCTTTGGCCTCCACTGAAAAGATCTGGTTAGGTCCAACCATTAACATGACTTGATTTGGTGAATCGGACCAATAAATGATCAGGCCCGACTTTAGCCAGCCTACCTGACCACCATTAGAAAGACTCAAACCAAATTATCATACTATGAATGATAATTCCATTAGTCAATAAGCACCAGGCCTTTGGGCCTCCAATGATTATTAAACTAATGGACTCATTATCACTCACTTAATGGGCGGCTATGACTTAGTTATCACTATAACTTAATCATTTTTTAGGACCTAATAATTTTTGAGGATTTTATTAAAAGATAGAAGAGAAGAAATTAACCAGCCAATTTCAATCCTCCCACTGACTCCACCAAGTCAGATTAAAAAAGATTTAATTAAAGCTGGCATTAGGAGCACCTAAATCAGTCACACTGATTTACCTAATGACATGGATGAGCCCTAATCACCAAGTGATCTAATCAAAACCTAACTCACCAGGTTGGCCAGATAAGTGAGATCAGTGGTGGGGATATGCCATTAACTCGTCAGAGATCAAATTAATGCGAGTAGCTCCCACTTAAGAACCACTGGTCAAACTGTCGAACTTACCTTAGATAGCAACCGATTCATTAGTTTTAATTTAATCAACTTAGTAAATAAGATTCCATCGCATAGCCATGAATTAAGTCCATCTTGGTCTAGTTAAAGACATGGACCCATTCAACTACAACTATTGGAGTTGAGTCTAGAGTGTCCTTGACCTAATCTAATTTAACTTTTGATTAGATTTGATCAATTACTCTAATTTAATCCATTTCTTTAAGCTAACCTTAGGTCTCACCCAATTATGGACCTAATCCATCTAACCCATTGACCCACAAGTTTATGCAATTGTCTTAGGTCTTAATTCACAATTCTAGACCAACTTGACAACACTTAATTCTTTTAATTAAGTATTTGGACTGATGGGTCAGGGTTTGGCTTTTCGAAAATAATTTTCAAATTTGAAAGGTTTTATTTTCTGTTCACCAAATATGTTGACTCATTTCACAAATAGATCAGCATATTTCATAAATAGCAATCCTATTGCTAATTACATAACAGAAAATAACTCAATCAAAATAAATCATGAATATTCCTTTAGATCTAATCTAACACATTCATGATAAATTTTATAATTAAACTTTTACAATTAAGTCCTTTCGCTACTTCATCTACATGAGATATAATTGCAGTGGCACCCCTACCGCCATAGGAGACCCCATCGAATGGGAGGAGAGGGCCTTTAAACCTACTTTTCTCCTATGACCGGACGGCCATGGCAACCAACCCAATTCGATTACTTGCTACTTGGATCATGTGTATCTAAATATACCAATTTCAAAATTTAAATTTTAAATTTCAAATTTTAAATTTTTGAATTTCAAATTTCAAACAAATTTCAAATTTCAAATTTTTGAATTTTAAATTTTGAATTTTAAATTTTGAATTTAAAATTTGAAATTTCAACCAAATTTTAAATTTTAAATTTCAAATTTTGAATTTTAAATTTTTGAATTTTGAATTTTGAATTTTGAATTTCAAAATTCAAATTTCAAATTTTAAATTTCAAACTTTTGAATTTCGAACAACTTTCAAAATTCAAATTTTAAATTTTGAATTTCAAATTTCAAATTTAAACTTTTAGATTACAACTTAATCTACACATGCAAATTCATATATCATATCTTAGAACCTGCTCTGATACCATTTGAAGTGAAATTCAGTATAGGGGTAAAATGGTAATTTTAAATTTTTTTTCAAAATTATGATTTTACAGGGGAAAATATTAATTAACCTAATTAATTAACATGTGTTTACCCTACACTAGGATCTAAATATGATATACAGTATGCATGGATTTAAATTTGAAATTCAAATTTGAACAGTAAATAATTTACTGTTCTGTGTTCAGAACACAATACCTTTGTGCGAGTAGTCGATCACTGCAATCTGATCACCGTCGGGAGATTCTGATCGCTGCAATATAGCCACACAGTGTGTCTAGCCTCTGTGGATCATCCACACGAGGCTCCCGATCTGATCGGCTCCTCAGAGTGCTAGCTCATTGTAGAGCCCTTTCGACGACTGATGCTGATCGAACTCCTTCGATCGATGTTTGCCGATTCCACAGATGCTCCAGATCATCATCAAACATGCTTGAGAGGTATATGATTCTCTCCCTTGAATTTGGTGGGCTCACGACACTCGTATCTCTCTAACTCACTTCCCGAACCCCAGGCTGAAACCCTAGGGAACACACTGAAAACCCTGTGCCCAATTTTCTTTCTTTTCTTTCTTTTTCTCTCAGAAGGTTTTGGACCTTCACCTCATGCACAATAGTTCCTCACGCCCCACTTTATTTCTCAAAATTTTTCTATGCACGCCCCACCTCCCTATCTCTTTTAAAATAGTTCAAAACGTGTCTTATCCGCATGAGAGGATAAAGACAAGTGGTTACACATTTGAATTCAAATCAAATTTGAATTCAAACTAAAACCAACTCATCCCTATCCACTTGGGTGTGAGAAGAGAAGGTGCGAGGCTGCTTTATGCATAGAAAGGTTTCATGAGAAACTCTTTCTCGTGTGAGATATGGGGCGCACAAGATGGATAATGATGAAGGCGCAAGAGATAAGTTATCCATTCAAATTCAAACATGCTTTGAATTTGAATGGCTAACTAATCAATTTTATCCAATGATTGGCGCACAAGAGTGGGTGTGAGAAGGGCTTTGTGTGAGAGAAAATTCATGAGAAGTTTCTTCTCATGAATTCAAATGGGTGCAGAGATATTAGGTCGTGCAGGGATTCAAATTCAAATGGTGGTTTGATCTTAATTGAACCAACCTAATCAAAATAGGTTAAGCACAATTAGACTAAATTAAATCCAACATAATTAGGCTTAATTAGACTCAATAAAATCCTAATCAAATCAAGAATTGACTAAGTCCAATCTCTGATCAAATCAGGGACCAAACCATCTCGATGATTAGGTCAACTCTTAACCTAATCGGGTCAAACCCAACTGAATCCAATTCAATTGGACTTGATCAAAAAATAATTACTCAATCAAATTGAGTTAATTAGTGATCAAATCATTAATTAAATCTCTCATAAATGTTGAGTCCAAATTTGATGGGCAATCGGATATCAAAGTCCATCAATATGAAACCTTGATCGAAGAGTCCCAAACCAATGGGACTCTTGACCCCGGTACCCAAAATGTGTGGGACTCATGATCAGAGAATCTTGATTTTTGATCACAGAGTCCAGACATGTAGGACTCATAGTCCACAAATATTAGGACTCTTCATCAGCAATCAGATCAGATAGGAACCTCTAATGTATGTGACCCCGCAAGTTCGAACCTAAGCCGGTAGCACAGGAACCAATTCCTGTACTAATCGAAGTGACCATCTAGCAATGGTACCCGATGTTCGGATAGATCAAATAGTCACAATCACAACACTCAGAACCTACATGAATATGGTTACTGTATAATTCATCCCTTTTGACCCCTATGTTTAGGATGACTCAGGGTTAAACTGTCAACCCTGATTAGATCATCCGAATCATGCTCTACTCAAACAGTCCTGTGACTCCTCACTAGGACTACCCTGACCAAGATTTTGCTAAATTGAAATACGACTGTACATAGCTCCTGAACTGGAGTAGTCAATCCCATCTTGACACACGCACCAACAAGTCAAGTACTTGACTACACCCAGTAGCCTTCCGTCACTGAATTAGAAATTCAGGTAGTCCAGTGCCTAAGTACAGTGAGTTGCTTGCAAGTCATCGTGGCGGTCTCAGATCGGAGGGATATTTATACCCATATCCCATCGGAGCAAATCTTGACAGTAGAGATAGCTCCAGAATCAGTCACGTTCAGTGCAGATGTACCCTTACATCTCACCTGTATGCTATACTAGTGTCTCCACACTCCTTGGTTCAGAGGACAACCAACCTATATGGCACACAATGACCTATGCTCAATAAACATTATTGTCCTTGGTAACAACATATCATTTGGTCGTGAACAGGTTTAAGAACTAAATGATAAATACTCCTTTGTCGAGTCTAAATAGTCTTAAGGACTTCACCACAACACAGGAGTTCATTAGAAGATGACAATTTGTGATGAAAAATGCCAAAATAATTTTTATTTATTTATGATTTATGTACTAATACAACAAAGAGCACAACCATCAACAGGCTTGCGATTGGCTTTGGGATACTATTCCCAACACCAGCTATCCTACATCTCCATAGAAGTGCCCATGCCCCCTCTCTCTTCTCTCCTCTCTCTTCTCCCTTGAAGAGCCAACACCCAAGGTTGGGCATCCTCCATCTTCCATCCCCAAAGGTGTTTGGGCATCCCTCTTTTCTTGTTGGTTTCTAGTCCTTGATTGCTTTATAATCTAGGGAAGAAAAGTAAGAGAAGAAGAAAAGAAGAAGATCAAGGAAAGGATCATAAAGTTGATTGCGATCTAGACTTCATTCAAATTCACAGACTGATTTTTCTTAGAGAAGAAAAATCAATACCAAAGAGGATTGTTTCAGGCTGATCTTGAGTGGATATCTATAGAGGTTGGATACTTACATGACTAAAAGAGAACCTATTCTCTTCTAGATCAAGATTTGAAAAAAAGATTTGTGAAACAGATATGTAATTCGATTGCATATTTAATTTCAGCATATGAAGTAGATCCTAGTGCTTTATATTTTATGCATGCATAATGTAGATTAAAAGATATTTTAATCTTCTATTCTACTATATTATTTAGAAAAAAAAATTTTGAAATATATATGCATGCCCCAATATGGAAAATCCAACAATCCTGCTATAGGATTTACCCTTTACAGTGAAAAGATTATTCTAGTTTGTGTTGATCTTTGATAAAATCTGATTTTATATCATGTATGTGATATTTTTGATCTGATTTAGATATGATCTAATATTAAAATCAGATCTGATATGATATAGATTTCATCTAAATTTTCTCATATGTGATATGATTTGATTATTTGCCTAGTTGTCAAGTAATCAAATTAGACATTCTTGGCCGTCCGATCATCGAAGAAAGTAGAATTTTAAGACCCTCTCCTCCCATTCCATGGAGATCTCTTATGACATGTAATGGTGCTGTTTGTTCAAAAAGTTAAACCATGAAAGGAAGAAAATTTACTTTTCTATAAAATTCTAAAATTGAAATTCTAGGATTGTTGTATGTGATACAAGTTGTACGAAAAGTAGTAACATCTAATCTATATGATTAAAATTATTTTAATCATAAAAATAAAATCATAAATCATAAATAAATTTAGATGAGATCTAAAATTAATTTAAAATTTTTTTTTTTGATTTATGTAAAATTATTTAGATCTGAAAATTATACAAAGTGTTGTTGTTTCTACCTGTTGAGTCGACTTGATTTTGATTTGAGTCGACCCATTGCCCTGGTTGGTTGGATTAGCTTTTTGCTAAGTTTACCCAGTTTACATAGGTAGAAAATAAATATTATTGCTTATCTCAATGAGCTGACTAAGTTCAGAACTTAATCGACCCATTGTTATGAAGCCAGTTCAGTCTAAAGATGAGTCGATTTAATTTTTAAAACTAAATAGTTATGCATAAAATCATTGTAAAGAAGTTTATAAATTGAAATAGGTTCAGTTAAAAATCTTAACCCATGTTAATGCTACACTTAATTAAGAATTAAAAAATATATATTTAGATCTAGAATTATGATTTAAGATCTAATGATATTTACATAAAATATGGATCTATGGGTTAGCTTGATTAGGTCCTCTTAATTAGGTTAGACCTAAGGTTAGAATCAAATGGACTTAATAAAGAAATTGATTAAATCTAATCAAAAGTTGAACTAGATTAAATCAGGATTTCTTTAGAACCAATACAATAGTTGTAGTTGGTCAAGTCCATATCTATGATTAAACCAAGATGAATCTCGATCGTAGCTCAATGGTCGAGTTTGAGTCTTTAGGCAAATCAAATTGAAATGGATGAACCAATTGGTATCTAAGGTAAGTTTGGCAGTCTTGATCGGTGGTCATTAATTGAAAGCAACTTGCATAGATTGAGTCTATGACGAGTTAATGGCATATCCCTTCCATCGATCTCACTTACCTAGCTGATGTGGTTATTCAGCTTTTGATTAGGTTACTCACTGATTCATGGTAACCCATGCTACATAGATAAATCAGTGTAATTGATTTAGGTGCTCCTAGATTGACCTGTCTATAGTCCTCTTCATGACTTGGTGAAGTCAGAAGAAAGATTGTTGATTAGCTGGTCAGATCTCTTCTTTAAATTAATTTTTAAATTTTTTAAATTATTAAATCTTTAAAATAAGATAGTTGTGTGATAACTAGATCATTGCGTCCCATTAAGTTGGATGATAATGGGTCTATTAGTTGGATAATTATTGAAGGCCCAAAAGCCTGGTGCTCATCCGCTATTGAAATTATCCTTCATAATATGATAACTCAGTTGAGTCTTTCTAATGAGTGGTCAGGTTGGCCGTCCAAAGTCGGACCTGCTCATTCAGTAGTTAGATTCTTAAAAATGATCATGTTAATGGTTGGACCTAACCAGGACTTACAGAGAAGACTAAAGTTAACTGAAAAGTTACCTGGGATAAAATTAATTACTAAAAATTATTTAGTGAAATAATTGGTTAAGAACCTATCCATAGATGTACATAGGTGAGCTGGCCAAAGTCGGGCTCATGTGCAGTCTATGTGGATTCTAGTACCTGCTAAAAAATTAGTGTAATTTCTCGAATTGAAGGTAGAGGCTACTAGTTCATATAAAATAGTGGAAAAACCTTTAGACTAAAGTCCAAGCCTTTAGACTTAATCAATTCATATACATAAAGGTCATGTACATTGCTCCATTCACTGTTTGATAGTGACTAATTCATAGGATCCAACTTCGATAGATAGTATCAAAAGTTATAAATAGTTCTAGTGAAAGAACCAGATTTAGGGTTTCAGGGTTAGATCTTGAAACTTTTTCAAGATCAGGCAGTGGAAGACTAAAATAAATCAAAACTTATTTTTTAAAATCAAAAAATCCCTAGATCTAAGATCCTATTACATGATTATTATATAGCATTAAATCAAAAATTAAAATATATAGAGCATGAGTTACATGTTGATCATATCAACATGTTTCTATACTACATCTAATGTATGTATTAAACAATAGATCAGATCTATTATCTTGCAAGTTAGATGTTCTAACCTTGCTGATCCGGGCTTGAGGGTGATGTTGCAAATCACACATGCATCCGATCTTTAGGAGTCATCTATACGAGCCCACGAACCTCGACCAGAAGTCCTGCTTCAGGAAATCAGCACAGTATGCTAGTACTACGCTGATCCTTCTTCGATGGTTGATCAAGTGCCTCCTTCTTCTTAATTTGGACTCTTTAAAAGATAAGAAGTAGGAGGAGGAGTTTTAGATCTAAGATGCTCTCAGAAAACTCAAGATGGAGGAAGGGAAGAGATGAAACTAACAACCCTAGAAGAAGATCCTCTTCTTCTTCTCTTTACTCTCTCCTAGACACCCTGTCTTGTGTCTATTATATCTCCATGATCCAAAGGTCTTTCTTTTTAATTTTTGGATGTCCCAAAGATCTCTCAAATCTCTATGCTTTTTAAAAATTTTATGAAGACACTCATTTTATAGAGAGAGATATGATAGAGTCCTTGTCTAGGTCAAATACCTAGTCAAGGCTTATCCAAACATGGCAAGATAAGGGGCGCCCAACTCTTGGGTGCCTCCTCCTTATTTTCATGCATGGACCATCAGCAAAGGATACACAATGTGTGTCCTAAAAGCCACAAAAATTTTAAAAAAAATCTGGATAAATTCGATACAAAAAGAAAAGAATTTTGGATTTCTAAAACTCTATCTCATAGAATTTGAAATTCAAACTTATTCTTACTTTGATTTGATCCACAACCACTTTCCATGTATGAAAGAAGAGAGAAAACCTTTTGGACATGGGAAAGACTTGAGAGAGGACTTTTTTCACACAAAATAAGAGGGGATTGGTGTGGAATAAGAGAGAGGGCGTGGGGGGGGCTTATGCGGCGCAAGGTGGAATCCTAGTCTTACTAGGATTCTATCTTATGACTTATTTTAATTTGGTTTCTCAAACCAAATCAAACCAAAATTAGATCAACCCAATTAAAATAAATTTTAACCCAATTAAAAATATAATTTAATCAGATTAAATTAGATTTAAATTTGATTTAATTTTCTAATCAAATTAGAAATTAGGTTGACCCAAGTCCTAATTAAACTAGAACTATTTTTTTTTTGCACTTGGCTTATGCAATAAACCAATTGAACTTGATCCAATCAAGCCCAAACTAAATCTAATTAAATCATATTTAATTAAACTTAATCTCAGCTCATTGGCTTAATCAAATTAAGTCAATTAGCAATCAAACTGCTAATCGATCCTCCTGCAACACTTGCACTAGGTTAAATATCAATTGTATTGATCATTTAATCCTAGAACGATTTTTAATCATTGATCAACTATCCGATCGGATCATGAACTTTAATGTGTGTGATCTCATAGGTCCAAACTTAAGCCGATAGTATAGAAATAAATTTCTGTACCAATCAAAGTGATCATCTAGCAATGGTACCCGATGATCGGATAGGTCGAATGTGTAGAACAACATCCTTAGAACTCATGCGGATATAGTTTCCATATAATTCATCCCCTTGACCAAAATGATCATAGGATACCTCAGAGTTCAACTGTCCACTCTGATCAGGTTGTCCACATTGTATTTTAAAATATCAAATTTATTTGATGGATTATCCTGGCCAAGGTTTTGCTAAATTAAAATACAGTGACTCATTCTTCTCCAACTCTTGGAGTGGTCAATCCCATCTCGATCACACTCTGACTTCTCAAGTACTTGACTGTACCCAAAAGCCTTCCATCACTGAATTAGAAATTCAGTTAGTCCAGTACCGAAGCACAGTGAGTTGCTTGCAAGTCACTGAGGTGATCTCAGGTCTAAGGGATACTTATACCTATATCCCATCAGAGACATTCTCGATAGTAGAATGCTCTGAAGTTGGTCACATTCAATGATGATGTACCCTTACATCTCACCTGTATGCCATACCAGTATCTCCACACTCCTTGGTTAAGAGAACAACCAACCCATATAACCTACAGCGACCTATGCTCGATAGAAGCTGTCATCCTTTCAGGACAAATCGATAAATTCTCTCTTTATCGAATCTAAATAGTCCTAAGGACTTCATCATAACAACGGAGTTCATTAGAAGATGAAAGCTTATGATAAAAATATCAAATATATTTTATTTATTAACAAATCAATTACCATACAAGATTGCTCAACTGTCAATAGGCTGAGATTGGTTTTTGGGACACATTTTCCAACAACTCTCACTTATCCTAAAGCCACTCGGCACAGTATCTAATATCCATCTTCGATTTGTGGTTGTCGAACTCCTTTATCACCAGGGCTTTAGTGAAGGGGTCAGTCAGGTTCTCCTTTCCATCGATCTTCTAAAGGTCGACGTTACCTTGATCCACGATCTCCTAGACCAGGTGGAAGCAGCACAAAATGTGCTTCATCCGCTGATGTATTTTGGATTCTTTCGCCTGAGCTATGGCACCAGTGCTGTCGCAGTAGAGCAGGACAAAACCATCGAGGGAGGGTGCTACTCCGAGCTCGGTGATGAATTTTTTCAGCCACCCAGCTTCCTTCGTGGCATCCGATGCTGTGATGTATTCCACTTCACAAACAGAGTCTGTCACAGTATGCTGCTTGGAACTCTTCCAGCAGATAGCTCCACCATTCAGAGTAAAGATATAACCCGACACACTTCTGCTGTCATCATAGTCAGATTGAAAGCTGGAGTCTGTGAACCCCACAAGTTTCAGATCTGACTCGCCATAAACCAACCATTGGTCCTTAGTATTTCTCAAATACTTAAGGATGGCTTTAACCACTTTTCAGTGATTTTCTCCAGGATCAGATTGGTATCTACTCACTACTCCTAGTGAGTATGCCACATCTGATCTTGTACATATCATGGCATACATGATAGATCCCACGGTCGAAGCATATGGGACTCTACTCATACACTCTCTCTCTCCAGGAGTTATCGGACAATCCTTCTTAGAGAGAGAAATTTCATGGCCTATCGATAAATAACCCTTCTTGGAATTCTTCGTGCTGAACCTTTTCAGCACAGTGTCTATGTACGTGGACTGAGATAATCCAAGCATCTTTTTAGATCTATCCCTATAGATCTTCATCCCTAGGATGTAGAATACTTCACCCAAGTCCTTCATGGAGAACTACGATGACAACCAAACTTTTATTCCCTGTAATGCAGAGATGTCATTTTCGATTAAGAGAATATCATTCACATACAAGACAAGGAATACCACAACTGGACCATTTGCCCATTTATAGATGCAGGGCTCTTCTCCATTCTTAACAAAGCCATACATTTTGATCACCTTATCAAAACACATGTTCCAACTCTGAGAAGCTTGCTTCAATCCATAAATAGATCTCTGAAGCTTGCACACCTTGGACTCATCTGTGGATGTAAACCCCTCAGGTTGTATCATATACACCTCTTCGGTCAGCTCTCCATTTAGGAAAGCTGTCTTTACATCTATTTGCCAGATCTCATAATCCAGATGGGCAGCTATTGCAAGCATTATCCGAATGGATTTGAGCATTGCCACAGGAGAAAATATCTCATCATAGTCAATACCATAACGTTGACGATACCCCTTGGCAACCAGACAGGCTTTATAGGTCTCCACCTTTCTGTCTGCACCCCTTTTCTTTTTGAACACCCATTTACACCCAATGGGTTTAACCCCTTCAGGTGGGTCAACCAATGTCCATACATCATTGACCTTCGTGGACTCCATTTCAAATTTCATGACTTCAAGCCATTTCTCAATATCAGATCTCTGCATTGCATCCATATAGGTGATTGGATCCTCATCGTTCTCATCGAGTTCGATGGGATCACCATCTCGAATCAAGAAATCATAGTATCTATCCGACTGACATGGTACTCTATCAGATCGCCTTAATGGTGCAGGTACATTGGGCTCCAGATCTGATCTAATCAAATCTGACTCAGGTTCAGCTATTGGTGTCGGTCCTTCTACCTGTTGAACTTCATCAAGTTCAACCTTAAAGACAATGATTCCTTCACCAAGGAATTCTTTTTCTAAAAAGATTGCCTTAAGACTGATGAACACCTTTTGTTCATCAGCATGGTAGAAAAAATATCCTTTGGTCTCTTTGGGGTACTCGATGAATGTGCATTTGTCAGACCTAGGTCCAAGTTTGTCTGTGACTAATCGTTTGACATAGGCCGGGCACCCCCAGACCCTAAGGTGTGAAAGTGATGGCTTACGCCCTATCCATATCTCATATAGAGTCTTAATTACAGACTTACTTGAAACCTTATTTAACAGATAACAGGCCGATTCGAGTGCATATCCCTAGAAGGATATCGACAAGCTGGCAAAATCCATCTTGGATCGGATCATGTCTAATAGAGTCTGATTTCTCCTTTCAGATACACCATTATACTGTGATATTTCTGGAAGAGTCCATTAGGAGAGAATCCCATTCTCTCCTAGATATGTAAGAAACTCATTAGAAAGATATTCTCCTCTTCGATCAAATTGAAAAGTTTTAATACTCTTCCCAGTTTGTTTTTCTACTTCACTTCGAAATCATTTGAATATTTCAAATGAATCTGACTTATGTTTCATCAGATAGACATATCCATATCTGGATAGATCATCCGTGAAAGTTATGAAGTAGAAATATCTACCTCTAGCACTTGTGCTCATAGGCCCACATACATCAGTATGTACTAGGCTCAAGAGCTTAGTAGCTCTCTCACCTATTCTAGTAAAAGATGACTTGATCATTTTACCAAGAAGATAGGACTCACAGGTTAGAAGTGATTCACAATCACTGACTTCGAAGATTTCCTCTTGAGTCAACCTATTTATTCTGTTCTTGTTTATATGACCTAGCCTATAGTGCCATAAGTAGATATCTGACACACTATCTAATCTAGAATTTTTGCTAGTTGAATAGACTATATTAACAGGTTGTGATAACATATACACACCATTATTCAAATATCCACAAAAAATAGTAACACCATTCATAATGATATTACAAACTTATTTCTTTATTGAAATTTCATAATCATTTTTGGCCAGAAGGCCTACAGAAATGACATTTAAAAAGAAACTGGGACAGAAATGACAATCATTAAGAACAACGATATAGGATTCAAATACAAATTTCAAGATTTTTAATGCTAGAACTAAAACTGATCTTCCATCTCCAACATTCAGGAACCTCTCGCCTTGCTTGAATCTCCTACTGACCTGCAACCCCTACAACAAATTGCAAATATGGTAAGGGCTACCAGTATCCAATACCCAGTCAGTTATATCACAAATAGAGAAATTACAAGGAGTTATCATATAAATATCTTGCCCAGCAATAACTTGCTGCTTTCTCTGCCTGTTCGGATCTAGGGAGGCAATATACTGGGGACAGTTCCTTTTACAGTGCCCTCACTTCTTGCAAAAGAAGCATTCAGCTTGACTCTTATCGGGCTTGATCTTTTTGGTCGGGCCCTGCACTGATGTCCCAACCTGAACTTGCACCTTTTTCACTTTCTTCTTCTTGTTCTTCTTCCCTTTCTTAAGAGTTGAGAACCAGAAGAGGAACCTCCCACTAAGTTCACCGACTTCTTATGGAGTTGGTGATCCTTCTCAAAGTTCTGAAGCAACCCCAGTAACCCGTGGTAGTTGATAGCCTATTTCGCAAGTACACGAAATCGCTCAAGTAATATAATGATAAATAAGATATCATTCCCACGAGGACTGAGTTTAATTACCAAAAATGAATGCTAATTTTACTAATATCTAAACGATCAAAACTGAATGACAATGGAAAATAAAATTAACTCTAAAGAACTCAATGAAAGCTGAATCAAAATTCGATTGATAAAGCACTAGGGTATATCTAATTTTACTTGGACCAATTATCAATTCCAGCTATTCCGATTAATAATTCAAATTTAATTATTAATGCAAGGATAAATAATCTTAAATTATTTAATAATCTCTCCCGAGTCTTATTAAATATACTAATTAAAACTTATAATCTATCTTCCAATAGTAAAATAGATTTCAATTAGTTCAATAAGCACAGTGATTATTTCCAAAATCCCACAGGTCAAATCTTCTGCTCCCGCTCCAATTATTATTCCTATGATGTTTGTTATTAACTCCAATTTATAATCTTGTTTCTCAGTACCAATTATAAATCAAAATCAATCAAGTACCAAAGATAATAATACTTAAAAGCATTAAGTGCAAATAACAAATAATTGTATTAACAAAAAAAATTAATACAAGATTCTGGAATTGAAATTAAATCTAAGCTACATCAGGTACCCTAGCTAGAAATTTAGCTTTTCATCATATCAAAATCAAACTCAAGTATACTTGAATAAAACTCCAAAATCATCCTAACAATGAGTTATAAAAAATAAATTCAAAGTAAACAAGAGAAAGAATTAAAAATTCGAAAGAAATTGCAGAGTCGAATGAATCCTCTCTTCAAATCTTTCAGATACTCCAAACTCTCCTTGCTTGATTTTTAGTTTTCAAAGATGATTCTCCTCCTCTCTCCTACTGGTGTTTTAGGATCCTTAAATAGGGCTAGGGCTAGGGTTAAGGTGGTATTTTTCCCATGATTTTATTCTATATATCATTCTTTTTATTTGGTATAGAATCTCTCCTCCTTTGGATAGGCTTTAAGCAACCACCAGCCATCTACTCCTTATGCTGCCCAAATTTTCTGATTTTATTATGATTTCTATAATAAAAGAAGGAAAGGAGGCATGGTTAATTAGAGGAGAAGAATTTCTTTCTTCCTGGGTCCACAAAATCTGCAAAATAAAGTAAGGTTTCGGCTGCCCAAATCAAGTTTTCCAAGAATTGGTTCCAATTCTTTCTTAGTTTGCTCCTCATGCAGAATTAGTTTGGACTCTGATTTTTTTTTATTTAATTCTTTCTAAGATAGCTCTTTGCCACCCAAAATTGGTTGCCATATCAGATCTTTGTGCCAAGAAACACTAAGAAGAATCTGGGTGTATCGGGTGTTTCTTGTTGTGTCCAACATTGTTACCAACTTCAACCTACTGTAGCCACCTCATCTGGAATCCAAATTTAATTCTGTAAATTATGTTCCTTTCTTGCTTCTCTCAAAATTCTGTAGGATCTAATCTTGCTCAATTTGGAGTCCTATAGCTTGCCTTTTAGGGGTTCTTACACTAAAATATCCAGAATTTAGATTGGTTGACTAGATGGGAGAGATTAACTGCTTGATTTATTTTCTGCACCTCTAGTTTATTTTCTGGCTGATGATGCCAAAAAAGATAAGGTGTGGGATCCATTGATATCTTGATTTGGTTATTCTTCTTTGAGATGGACTCTGATTTTGATGCAAGACTTGATGACTCCTGATGACAAATCCTGCTAAATCGGACTCAACCAATTTCACTTAATTTGACCTTTAAAACATGGTTAAGCCCAATTAGGTGTGACCTGACTCAATTACCTGCAATTAATATAAAATATATCGGGTTCTTATATTTATTTAGTTAATTATTATATCAATTTCATCAAAATCATTAAAAACTAACAATAATAATTACTATAAAAATGCAATACATCAAATACCCCCAAACTTAAGTTTTTGGTTGTCCCCAAGCAAAAAAAAAGTCCAAATCAAAAATGAAGAATCTCAAAAAATTAATGCTAAAAACTTTATTTAACATTAATATACTCAAAATTCATCTAGACACAAAAGAGTAATACCTAAATGCCATGGCTTAACCACCTCAACCCAAAACCGAAAGGCAAACCCACAAGCTAACTATTCCAAACTCATTCATACTCAAACAAAATTATGCACAATCAATAGCTACCCTGCTTCCTTTAGGTTTTAATAAAATAATTCGGTTCAAACATCCAATCCTGAATGCAAAATCCTATCAGCCCATCTCCAATAGTGCAAACAACATACTCAAGAGATCAATAGGACTTTTTCGGGTTAAAAAAATGGAAAGCAAGCAACAAGAATGATGGTTATGGTCACATAAGTGAAAATAAATCAACCACAATAAATCAAAGCATACTCAATTACTTATGCTTTACATCCCTTCTTTTATTTATTTTATTTTATATTTTTAGAACAGCCTATACACTTTGGCACTCTTCCTTAAGTCATCATTTGCCTTTTTATGCGAATACCGACATTGGCGATGAAGGCACCCAGTTACTCAGCAAGTCATATACTCAAAGTGCTTTGTATACTCATAATTCAAGTCACTGTTTGACGTAAAAGCAAACATGGGGCTCATGAATACTCCTAGTTACTAGGCAACTTGAAACAGCGGAGTAGATTGTGCTTTTTTTTTTTTTTTTGAATGAAAGAAAAACTAAAAATTTAGTATGCTTTAACCATTATAATCAATTTATTCTCAAAAAATATGAACAGTAGATATGAGATAGAATGAAAAAAAATACAAGGGGTCAAAAAGGATATGCCAAAGGAATGCCTATATCATTTCTTCCAAGTAAATTGTCTACATTTTATTACAACAAAGCTCACAAATAGGATTGGCGAAGCAAAGTAACTATCTTCTATACGAGATTTTATTTAAGTATTTACAAGTTTAAAATAGTCAATCCCTGAATTTGACTTCCAAATTTAAAGCTAAGATAGCCAAACAATAACACAAAAGTAAAATTGTCTCCCTCTATATCCTTACAAGTGATCAATGAATCAACATTCCAAATTTTTTTTTTAATTAAATTTTATAAAAAATAAAGATGCAAACATAATGGCAATCCTATATTATTAACACGAAATGCTCATGCAAATGCACCCCTAAATCTGAATTGGATATTGTGCTCAATGACAAGATCATCATCACAATACATATTATAGCAAGGCATTCTTAAAGGTTAGGGGTACTCCCCTTTGTAGCGTGCCTATGCGCTTGTGCGAGTTTGCAACTCATCCTCAGTCATTTCATCTCTCTTGTCTTCTTCAATGTGCCTACAAAAAGTGAACAACGTCCATTCAAACCTTGAAAATATAGTGAGGATTAAAATTGACTCAAAAAATAAAGAAAATAAAAAGAATTTTGCTTGGGTTGCCTCCCAAGAAGTGCTAGTTTATAGTCGTTAGCTTGACTATCCCAATGCATTATGTCAGTGATATGGAGGTTTTTGGTTGCTCAAATCCTCCATCTATGTATTCCTTCAACCTTTGCCCATTGACCTTGAAGGTCCTATCACCACTCTTCAGCTCAACAGCTCCATGTGGAAAAACTTGTATAATCTCAAATGGACCTGACCACCTAGACCGGAGCTTGCCTGGAAATAGCTTTAGGCGAGAGTTATACAGCAACACCTTTTGTCCTGCTTGGAATTCATGCCTCACAATATGTTTGTCATGGCATCTTTTTGTTCTCTCCTTGTAAATTCTTGCATTTTCATATGCATGGAGGCGGAACTCATCAAGTTCATTAAGCTGTAATAACCTTTTCTCCCCAGCAGCTTCCATATTGAAATTTAGCAACCTAGTTGCCCAATAAGCTCGATGCTCTAGCTCCACAGGTAAATGGCATGCTTTTCCATAAACTAGACGATACAGGGACATCCCAATTGGTATTTTGAATGCTGTTCTATATGCCCATAACGCATCATTTAATTTTAGGGACCAGTCCTTTCTTGATGAGTTGACAGTAGTCTCTAATATTCTTTTAATTTCACGGTTGGAGATCTCTACTTGTCCACTTGTTTGAGGATGATATGGTGTTCCTACACGATGAGTAACACCATATTTTGTCAATAGAGAATCCAAATAACGATTACAAAAATGCTTACCTCCATCTGTGATGATAGCTCTTAGAATACCAAAGTGTGTGAATATATATTTCTTTAAGAACTTGAGCACACTCTTGGCATCATTAGAGGGAAGTACTACTGCCTCATCCATTTGGATACATAATCCACCACCACCAGGATGTATTGATTTGAATGAGAAGGTGGAAAAAGCCCCATAAAATCTAATCCCCACACATCGAACAGTTCTACTTCAAGGATATTGGTTAGTGGCATTTCCTGTCTAAAAGAAATATTTCTAGTTCTTTGACATCGATCATAAGAAGAAACAAAAGCAATAGCATCTTTAAACAGGTTAGGCCAATAAAAACCACACTATAATACTTTAGCAGCTGTTTTGTTGGGTCCAAAATGGCCTCCACACTCTAATGAATGGCAGTATTTTAAAATATTTTTAATTTCATCATTAGGCACATATTTCCTAATAAGTTGATCTGGACAATACTTATATAAATATGGATCCTCCCAAAAATAATATTTTGCATCATGTAAAAATTTTTTTTTTGCTGGTAATTAAATTCTGGAGGAATAATATCACATGCCTTAAAATTAACAATATCAGTATACCAGGGTGTACTAGATGTGAGTAATGCAAATAATTGCTCATCAGGGAATGACTCATTAATGGGTACCTCAATGTTCTCAATTTCTTTACTTAACTCTAACCGAGACAAGTGATCTGCTACAAGATTTTTTGCTCCTTTCTTGTCCCTAATCTCCAAGCAAATTCCTGCAATAAGAGCACCCAACGAATTAGTCTCAGTTTCGCATCCTTCTTTTCAAGTAAATATTTAATTGCTGAGTGATCAGTATAAACTATTATTTTTGCTCCTATAAGATATGGCCTAAATTTATCAAAAGCAAAAACAATGACGAGCAACTCTTTCTCTGTGGTGGCATAGTTCAACTGTGCATTATTCAGTGTTCGACTCGCATAGTATACCACATGAAGTCTATTCTCCTTTCTTTGTCCCAAGACTGCTCCTATAGCATAGTCGCTTGCATCACACATGAGTTCAAATGGTAGATTCCAGTCAGGTGCAGTGATGATAGGAGCTGAGATTAATTCTTTCTTTAACCTGTTAAAAGCAACCAAACACTTATCAATAATTTTAAAAGGTGCATCCTTGATCAATAAATTACAAAGAGGTTTGGTAATTTTAGAGAAGTCTTTTATAAATCTTCTATAGAAGCCAGCATGCCCCAAGAAACTCCTCACTCCTTTAACAGATGTTGGTGGTGGTAATTTCTCAATGACCTCCACCTTTGCTTTGTCTACTTCTATCCCTCTAGATGAAATCTTATGGCCTAAAACTACTCCTTCCTGCACCATAAAATGATATTTCTCCCAGTTCAACACAAGATTAGTTTCTTCACAATGCTATAGAACTTGGGAGAGGTTAGTCAAACACATATCAAAAGAAGGACCAAAAATTGAAAAATCATCCATAAAGATTTCAATGAATTTTTCAACCATATCAGAGAATATAGACATCATACATCTTTGAAAAGTTGCAGGTGCATTACATAACCCAAATGGCATTCTCCTATATGCAAATATTCCATATGGACAAGTAAATGTAGTTTTTTCTTGATCCTCAGGTACAATAAGAATTTGAAAATATCCTGAATAACCATCTAAAAAATAGTAGAAGGGATATCCGGACAATCTCTCAAGCATCTGGTCAATAAAAGGCAAAGAAAAATGGTCCTTTCATGTGGCTTTGTTTAACTTCCTATAATCAATACACACACGCCAACCAGTGACTATTCTAGTGGGTATCAGCTCATTTTTTTTATTTGTAATAACAGTCATCCCCCCTTTCTTAGGAACTACTTGAACAGGACTCACCCAACTACTATCAGAAATAGGGTAGATAATTCCTGCATCAAGTAATTTCATTACTTCAGCTCTAACTACTTCCTTCATATTAGGATTTAACCTACGTTGATGCTCAATTGAAGGTTTGTAGTTTTCTTCCATTAAAATTTTATGCATGCATATACTGGGACTAATTCCCTTAATATCATCAATAGACCAGCCTAGTGCTTTCTTATGCTTTTTCAACACATGCAATAATTTTTTCTCTTGTTCAGCAGACAAATGAGCAGATATAATGACAGGAAAAATAGATGAGTCTCCCAAGAATGCATATCTTAAGTGAGAAGGGAGTTGCTTAAGCTCAAGCTTGGGGTTTGGCTTAGCCTCTACTGAATCCTGTATTTTCTCAACATCATTTAATACATCAACATGCTGTTTATTTTTAACACCATCAATCAAGTCATATTCAGAATTGTCAATTATTTCACTAACAAATTTATTAATCACATCTAATCTAAAATATTCATCATTCTCAAGAGGATATTTAGAAGAATTAAGCACGTTAAAAATTATCTCTTCTTGTCCCACTCTTAAAGTAAGCTTACCCTCATGGACATCTATAAGTGCCTTGCTAGTTGCAAGGAATGGATGCCCCAATATCAAAGGAACCTCTCTATCTTCCTCCATATCCAAAACAATGAAATCCACTGGGAAGATAAATTTGTCCACCTTGACTAATACATCCTCCACTATGCCTTTAGGATATGTCACCGATCGATCAGCTAGTTGTAATGAGACACTGGTCGGTTTCACATCCCCTAGTCCAAGCTTCCTGAAAATAGATAAAGACATTAAGTTAATGCTAGCACCTAAATCGCACAATGCTTTAGTGAATTCGATATTGCCAATATTGCATGGAATTGTAAAACTCCCTGGATCCTTTAATTTTGATGGCAACTTGTTCTGAATGATTGCACTACACTCTTCGATGAGCATGACTGTCTCATGGTCCTCTAGCCTTCTCTTTTTGGAAAGGATGTCCTTCATGAATTTGGCATAGCTAGGCATCTGAGCTAATGCCTCCGCAAATGGAATATTTATGTGTAGTTTCTTGAAGACCTCCAAAAGCTTCAAAAAGTTCTTGTCATCCTTACTTTGCTTGAGCCTTTGAGGAAAAGGAACTGGTGGATTGTAGGGCTTTACTGGCTCTTCTTTTTTCTCTTTTAGCTTCTCTTTTATCATAGTCTCTTCTTGAGTTTGTTCCTTTACTTGTTCTTTAACAGGCTCTTTTCCTTGTTGTTCCCCTAGTTGTTTTCCACTCCTCAAGGTAATTGTCTTCACATGCTCCTTCGGGTTCGTTTCAGTATTGCTAGGCAATGACCTTTGAGTTCTGTTAGCTACCATGTTGGCCAACTGTCCCATTTATATTTTCAAGTTTTTAATAGCAGCTTGCTAGTTTTGAAAGTTTGCCTTAGTTTCACCCATGAAATCAGTAGTGGCCTTGGTGAGAGTTGCAACCAATTCTTCCAGGTTAGACTTCTTTTCTTGCTGTAGAAAACCAGGTGGTCCTCTATTCTGATAATTCTGTTGTTGCTGTTGATTTCCTCAGGAAAAATTTGGATGGTTCTTCCAGGCAGACGTGTAGGTGTTTGAGTATGGATTGTTCTGTTGCCTTCCTTGGTTTGTCACATATTGCACTTGTTCTTGTACTGGAGGCATGAATGAGCTATCAATCGGGCAATCTCGAGTAGCATGTTACCCAGTACACATCCCACAGGTCTGCACACAAGTATTGACAGCATTAATAGACAAATGATCTAATTTTTTTAAAAGAGTGTCTACCTTTGCATTGAGTGCAGTAATAGCATCTATCTCATGAACCCCAGTAGGTCTTCTCATCATGTTTCTCTCATTGGGCCATTGGTAATTGTTGTTGGCCATTTCCTCCAAAAGATTATAGGCCTCATCAAGCGACTTCCCCATCAATGAACCTCCAGCAGCAGCATCAATATTAATTCTGGTATGGTTGTTCGGCCCATTGTAGAAGGTTTGCACAACCAACCATTTAGGCAGCCCGTGGTGTGGACACCTCCTAAGCAGATCCTTGAACCTTTCTCAGGCTTCATATAAGGTCTCCATGTCGAATTGCACGAAGGTTTGGATATCAGTCCTCAACTTGGCAGTCTTAGTAGGTGGAAAGAATTTTGCCAAAAATTTTTGTGCTAAGTCATTCCAAGTGGTGATCGAGCCAGCAGGAAGAGACTGTAACCATGCTTTAGCCTTGTCTCTAAGTGAAAACGAGAACAATCTTAACCGAATTGCATCATCTGACACTCCATTATGCTTAAGGGTATCACATATCTCCAAGAAGTTTGCAATGTGCGCATTAGGATCATCATTGGGCAATCCTCCAAACTGAACTGCTGTCTGGATCATTTGGATCAAAGCAGGCTTGATCTCAAAGTTGTTTGCTTGCACAGATGGTCTTGTGATGCTAGATGAAGCTCCATTCACAGTAGGCATGGCATAATCCCGCAGTGCCCTGGGGTTTGCCTCTCTAGCAACCTCATTATTCCCTACTAGGATTACTTCTCTCCTTGGATCTTCAGCCATTTCTGGATCTACTTTTGCCTCAGATTTCTTCCCTTCTCTGATGGCTTTAATATTTTGTTTACAAGTGCGTTCAATTTTTTGACTTGAAATGGGATTTGATTCAATTCTCAAAAGTTGACCCGATTCTCTTTTCCAAGTTGTAATTTTGAAAGATTATTATCTTTTTTTTTTAAGAGAAGAGAGAAAAGGAAGGAGAGAGAAAAGAGTTCTAGAGATGAGTCCTAAGGAGTCCTAAATCTAGAGATGAAAGAGAAGAGTGCTTTAATTAGGTTTAAATTTTAATGGCAAACAAGTTAGCACAAAATAGACTTTCTATCCTAGGGTTAACCAAGATCTAGACAGCTCCTAACTATTCCAAGATTGCCTTCAAGCACTCCAAGCCCAAAACTGACTACCTATCTCGGCCAGGTAAGTGTAAGATGTGGGAGGTTCCCTGCTTGTTGCTTTCCTTAGACACCAACTGAGTTGGCCAGGTCAGACAACGGAACCAATTGAAAACCACCTTCTTAAACCACTTACCTTAGACACCGAGCAATTAATCAATTCGAACCCGGTCTAACTTTAGGGCTTTCTTGTCCTATTGAGCTCGAATATCCTAGGGCCAACATTTAATTGATTTTAGATTAAGGTCTAGGTTATGTAGGATGAAGGATGTGGTTTTTGGGCTAAGGGTGATCAAATCCCCACCTTATCTAATTAATGGGTTAAGTGTCCTTAAAGTTAATTATGGAGATGCAATGCAAAGAAACAAGATGTCCAATCAAGTTTGATTTTTTTTTTTATTTTTGGTTATACTATATTAGTTAAGTGTTATGAAATATCAGTGATTTTTTTTTTAAATATCTAAGAAATAAAATATCGAGATTACTAGTAAAATCAACTATTCTTGATATTAAAGCACCAGTCCCCAGCAACAGTGCCAAAAACTTGATAGCCTATTTCGCAAGTGCATGAAATTGCTCAAGTAATATAATGATAAATAAGAGATCGTTCCCACGAGGACTAAGTTTAATTATCAAAAATGAATGCTAATTTTACTAATATCTAAATGATCAAAACTGAATGACAATGGAAAATAAAATTAACTTTAAAGAACTCAATGAAAGCTGAATCAAAATTCGATTGATAAAGCACTAGGGTATATCTGATTTCACTTGGACCAATTATCAATTCCAGCTATTCCAATTAATAATTCAAATTTAATTATTAATGTAAGGATAAATAATCTTAAATTATTTAATAATCTCTCTCGAGTCTTATTAAATATACTAATTAAAATCTATAATCTATCTTTCAATAATAAAATAGATTTTAATTAGTTCAATAAGCACAGTGATTATTTCCAAAATCCCACAAGTCAAATTTCTGCTCCCACTCCAATTATTATTCTTATGATGTTTGTTATTCACTCCAATTTATAATCTTCTTTCCCAGTACCAATTATAAATCAAAATCAATCAAGTACTAAAGATAATAATACTTAAAAGCATTAAGTGCAAATAATAAATAATTTCATTAACAAAAAAAATTAATACAAGATTCTAGAATTAAAATTAAATCCAAGCTACATCAGGTACCCTAGCTAGAAATTTAGCTTTTCATCATATCAAAATCAAACTCAAGTATACTTGAATAAAACTCCAAAATCATCCTAACAATGAGTTCTAGAAAATAAATTCAAAGTAAATAAGAGAAAGAATTAAAAATTCGGAAGGAATTGCAGAGCCGAATGAATCCTCTCTTCAAATCTTCTAGATACTCCAAACTCTCCTTGCTTGATTTCTAGCTTTCAAAGATGATTCTCCTCCTCTCTCCTACTGGTGTTTTAGGATCCTTAAATAGGGCTAGGGCTAGGGTTAAGGTGGTATTTTTTCCATGATTTTATTCTATATATCATTTTTTTTATTTGGTATAGAATCTCTCCTCCTTTGGATAGGCTTTAAGCAACCACCAGCCATCTACTCCTTATGCTGCCCAAATTTTCTAATTTTATTATGATTTTCATAATAAAAGAAGGAAAGGAGGCATGGTTAATTAGAGGAGAAGAATTTCTTCCTTCCTGGGTCCACAAAATCTGCAAAATAAAGTAAGGTTTCGGTTGCCCAAATCAAGTTTTTCAAGAATTGGTTCCAATTCTTTCTCAGTTTACTCCTCATGCAAAATTAGTTTGGACTCTAATTTTCTTCCATTTAATTCTTTCCAAGATAGCTCGTTGCCACCCAAAATTGGTTGCCATATCAGATCTTTGTGCCAAGAAACACTAAGAAGAATCTGGGTGTATCGGGTGTTTCTTGTTGTGTCCAACATTGTTACCAACTTCAACCTACTGTAGCCACCTCATCTGGAATCTAAATTCAATTTTGTAAATTATGTTCCTTTCTTGCTTCTCTCAAAATTCTGTAGGATCTAATCTTGCTCAATTTAGAATCCTGTAGCTTACCTTTTAGGGGTCCTCACACCAAAATATCCAGAATTTAGATTGGTTGACTAGATGAGAGAGATTAACTGCTTGATTTATTTCCTGCACCTCTAGTTTCTTTTCTGACTGATGATGCCAAAAAGGATAAGGTGTGGGATTCATTGATATCTTGATTTGGTTATTCTACTTTGAGATGGACTCTGATTTTGATGCAAGACCTGATGACTCTGGATGACAAATCCTGCTGAATCGGACTCAACCAATTTTACTTAATTTGACCTTTAAAATATGGTTAAGCCCAATTAGGTGTGACCTGACTCAATTACCTGCAATTGACATAAAACATATCAGGTTCTTATATTTATTTAGTTAATTATTATATCAATTTTATCAAAATCATTAAAAACTAATAATAATAATTACTATAAAAATGTAATACATCAGTAGTTCACTTCAGGCTTTGTCATTCTATAATGAGTGAGGAATGAGAGATAAGACTTGGACAGTGAGTTTAGTATTGCATCCTTCCCAAGCTGCTCATGCAAAGAAAAGCCGAACTTGCTCAATCGTTCCATCAGCTCGATCATGTACAATACATTATCAGTGACAGAGGTACCATCCCGTATTTTGACGTTGAAGATGGCACAACTAGTCTTGTGCCTCTCCACATCATCGGATGTGCCAAAGGCATCCTCCAATACTTGAAGCATGTCCTTTGACTGAGCCATCTCGAATCTGTGACTGAACTCATCACTCATGACAGCCAGCATGATACAGCACACCGTGGTCCGGTCACTGAGCCACTTTTGGTAAGTGTCTCTGACTGTTCCACATGCATTGGCAGCTGGCTCCTCAGGTGCAGGATCCATTATCACATATAGGATCCATTCATACTCTAGGACTATCTTCAATTTTTGATACCAGTTATCGAAGTTGGATCCCACCAACTTATCATTGTCCAACAATGATCGGAGCGATAGGGAAGTGGCCATATCTGCACAAAAGAAAACCATAACCTAATTAGTAATTGATTCATTAAATGGCCATATCTGCACAAAAGAAAATCATAACCTAATTAGTAATTGATTCATTAAACCTAAAGATTTGGACTTTAATCAAAAGGTTTC
The DNA here is from genome assembly GCF_000442705.2 of Elaeis guineensis. Lineage (NCBI taxonomy): Eukaryota > Viridiplantae > Streptophyta > Magnoliopsida > Arecales > Arecaceae > Elaeis > Elaeis guineensis. Next base: position 13,992,805 of record NC_026006.2, on the reverse strand, counting down.
TTCCACTATTTTATTTGAATTGGTAGCCTCTACCTCCAATTCGAGGAATTACCCTAATTCCTTAGTGGGTACTAGAATCCACTTAGACTGCACACAAGCCTAACTTTGGTTGGCCAACCCATGTACATCTAAGGGTAGGTTCATAACCAATTGTTTCTCTAAATAATTTTTAGTAATTTTAATTTTACCCCAGAAACCTAATCAGTAGACTTTGGCCTCCACTGTAAGGATCCGGTTAGGTCTAACCATTAATATGACCATACTTGGTGCATCTAACCAATGAATGGTTAAGCCCAACTTTGGTTGGCTCACCTAACCACCATTAGAGAGACACTTTCAAGTCATCATATGATGAGTGATAATTTTATTAGTCAACAAGTACCAGGCCTTTGGGTCTGTAATGATTATTGAGTTAATGGACTCATTATCAAACACCTTAATGGGAGGCTATGACTCAGTTATCTCCATAACTTTATCATTTTAAGGATCAAATAATTTTGGAAGATTTAAATGATTTAGAGAATGAGATCAGATGAACCAGCTTATCATGATCCTCCCACTGACTTCACTAAGTCAGCTTAAGGGAGACCATTAATAGGGCTGGTCTAGGAGCACCTAAATCAGTCACACTGATTTATCTAGCTGACATGGGTCAGCTCGAATAGTCAAGTGATCCGATCAAAATATAATTTCACTAAGAGGTCAGATAAGTTCGATCAGTGGGAGGGTCGGCCAAAGCATGCCTTAGACACCATCAAAAATGGCCAAGTAAACGGGCTCCCAATTAAAAACCACCGGTCTGATTTACCTTAGACATCAACTGGTTTAATTAGTTTTGATTAGATCAACCAACAGTTCGTGCTAGACCACTTAGCCAAGAATCAAGTTCATTTGGTTCTCGTTAAAGACATGGATTTGACCAACTATAATATTGTAATTGATCTAGAGAATCCTTGACCTAATCTAAGACAACAATTGATTAGATTTAGTCAATTCTCTAATTAAGTCTATCTTTAATCTAACCATAGGTCTAACCCAATTAATGGACCTAATTTCCACTAAACTATTAACCCAATGTGTTATGGTTTGTGTCTTAGGTTCTTCAATTCATAATCCTAGAACCTAATCAAACAACTTCTTAATTCTTAATTAAGTTTTGGGCTGAGGGTTGGGTTCGACTTTTCGAAAATAATTTTTATATTTATAAAATAATTTTATAATATGATTCTACCAATCATATTGCATGTTTCAAATCAAGATGCAAATGAAATAAACATGAAACTACTTTAGATCTAATCTAAACAGGTTCATATAATTGAAACAATTTCAACTTTAAACAATTTCTTTGCACAAAATTTATTAACAAAAAGATTTTATTTTATATTTAAATACTTTTTAAATCTAATAAATTATAAATTTAATCGAGATCATATCTAACAAATTTATGATTAAAGATAGATCTACACGAACTAGGACAACCTTTACACTGTAAGGGGTAAACCTTACAGCAGGACAACCTTGCAGTTCGTGATTGATCTAAAATTTTAATTTTAAATTTAATAATTAAATTATAAATTAAATCTAATCTAAAAAATAATCTAAGCATGTATAAATAATCATATAATAAACAACCTTAGGCTCTGAAATCAATTGAAGGAACCAGATCTAGGGTTTCAGGATTAGATCTTGAAACTTTTTCAAGATCAGACAGTGGAAGACTAAAATAAATTAAAATTTATTTTTTAAAATTAAAAAATCTCTAGATCTAAGATACTATTATATGATTATTATATAGTATTAAATCAAAAATTAAAATATATAGAGCATGAGCTACATGTTGATCATATCAACATGTTTCTATACTACATCTAATGTATGTAGTAAACAATAGATCAGATCTATTACCTAGCAAGTTAGACATTCTAACCTTTCTAATCTGGGCTTGAGGATGATGTTGCAAACTGTACATGCATCCAGTCTCTTGGAGTCATCTACACGAGCCCATGAATCTTGATCAGAAGTCCTGCTTCAGGAAATCAGCACAGTATACTAGTACTACGCTGATCCTTCTTTGATGGTTGATCAGGTGCCTCCTTCTTCTTGATCTGGGCTCTTCCAAAGATGATAAGTAGGAGGAGGAGTTTTAGATCTGAGACACCCTCAGAAACTCAAGATGGAGGAAGAAAAGAGATGAAACTAACAACCCTAGAAGAAGATCCTCTTCTTATTCTCTTTACTCTCTCCTAGACACCCTGTCTTGTGTCTATTATATCTCCACGACCTAAAGGTCTTTCTCTCTAATTCTTGGAGACCCTAAAGGTCTCTCAAATCTCTATGTTTTTCAAAAATTTCATGAAGAAACTTATTTTATAAAGAGAGATATGATAGAGTCCTTGTCTAGGTCAAATACCTAGTCAAGGCTTATCCAAACATGGCAAGATAAGGGGTGCCCAACTCTTGGGTGCCTCCTCCTTATTTTCATACATGGACTACCAGAAAAGGGTGCACAATGTGTACCCTAAAAGCCATAAAAATCTCAAAAAAAATTTGGATAAATTCGATGCAAAAAGAAAAGAGTTTTGGATTTCTAAAACTCTATCTCATAAAATTTGAAATTCAAACTTATTCCTACTTTAATTTGATCCACAACCACTTTTTATGTATGAAAGAAGAGAGAAAACCTTTTGGATATGGGAAAGACCTGAGAGAGGGCTTTTGTCACACAAAATAAGAGGAGATTTGGTGGGAATAGTATCCCAAAGCCAATCGTCAGCCTGTTGACGGTTGTGCTCTTTCTTGTATTAGTATATGAATTATAAATAAAAAATTATTTTGATATTTTTTATCACAAATTATTTCATCTTCTAATGAACTCCTGTGTTGTGGTGAAGTCCTTAGGACTATTTAGACTCGACAAAGGAGGATTTGTCATTTAGTCCTTAAACCTGTTCGCATCCAAATGATACGTTGTTACCAAAGACAACAATGTTTATCAAGCATAGGTCGTTGTGTGCCATATGGGTTGGTTGTCCTCTTAACCAAGGAGTGTGGAGACACTGGTATGGCATACAAGTGAGATGTAAGGGTACATCTGCACTGAACGTGACCGACTCCGAAGCTTTTTTTACTGTCAAGATTTGCTCTGATGGGATATGGGTATAAATGTCCCTCCAACCTGAGACCGCCACGGTGATTTGCAAATAACTCACTGCACTTAGGCACTGGACTACCTAAATTTCTAATTCAGTGATGGAAGGCTGCTGGGTGTAGTCAAGTACTTGACTTGTCGGTGCGTGTGTCAAGATGGGATTGACCACTCCAGTTCAGGAGCTGTGTACAGTCGTGTTTCAATTTAGCAAAACTTTGGCCAGGGTAGTCCTAGTGAGGAGTCACAGGACTGATTGAGTTAAGCACGATTCGGATGATTTGATCAGGGTTGACAGTTTAACCCTGAGTCGTCCTATACACAGGGGTCAAAAGGGATGAATTATACAGTAACCATATTCGCGTAGGTTCTAAATATTGCGATTGCGACTATTCGATCTATCCAGACGTCGGATACCATTGCTAGATGGTCACTTCGATTAGTACAAAAATTGATTTCTGTACTACCGACTTAGGTTCGAGCCTGCGGGGTCACACACATTAGAGGTTTCTATCTGATCTGATGGCTGGTGAAGAGTCCCACTAGACTGGGACTCTTCGATCAAGAGTCCTAATGCTCAGGGACTCTGAGTCCTACGTGTCTGAGATTATGTGATCGAGAATCAAGATTCTCTGATCATGAGTTCCACATATTTTGGGTACCGGGGTCAAGAGTCCTACTGGTTTGGGACTCTTCGATCAAGGTTTCATATCGATGGACTTTGATGTCCGATTGCCTATCGAATTTGGACTCAGTATTTATGAGAGATTTAATTAGTGATTTGATCACTAATTAACTCAATTTGATTGAGTAATTATTTTTAGATCAAATCCAATTGAATTGGATTCAGTTGGGTTTGACCCGATTAGGTTAAGAGTTGACCTAATAGCCGAGGTGGTTTGATCCCTGATCTGATCAAGGGTTGGGCTTAGTCAATTTCTGATTTGATTAGGATTCTATTGAGCCTAATTAAACCTAATTATATTGGATTTAATTTAGTCTAATTGTGCCTAACCTATTTTGATAAGGTTGGTTCAATTAGATTTGAAACCACCTTGACTCATCTCCCTGCGCCACCTCACCTCAGCTGCACCTATTTGAATTCACGAGAAACAAGTTCTCATGAATTTTCTCCCACACAGAAGCCTTCCCATGCCCCTCCTTTGTATGCCATTTTGAGTGAATAAAGATGGTTGGTTGGCCATTCAAATTCAAATGAAGTTTGAATTTGAATGGGCAACTAATCTCATGCGCCACCTTATCCACTTGTGCGCCACTTATTTTACATGAGAAAAAGTTTCTCGTGTATACTCTCCACACACAAAAAAGCCCACGCCCCTCCCTTCTCATGCCTTAAGTGGATAAGGATAGGTTGGTTGGCATTTGAATTCAAATTTGATTTGAATTCAAGTGAGCAACCACCTACTTTTATCCTCTCATGCGGTAAAAATGCGATCTTGCACCATTTTAAAAGGGATGAGAAGGTGGGGCATGTGCACATCTGATCTGTGAGAGAAGGGTGGCATGAGAAAAGCCTTGTACGTGAGAAAAGAAAAGAAAAGAAGAGAAAAGAAAAGATTTTGGGTGCAGAATTTTCTGTGTGTACCCTAGGGTTTCTGCCTAGGGTTTGGGAAGTGAGAAGGTGAGCTACGAGTGTCGTGAGTCCACCAAACTTTAGGAAGAGCTTCATCAATCTCTCTACTATCTCTACTAATGATCCAAAATATCTGAAGAATCAACAGACACCGATCGAAGGAGTTCGATCAGCATCAGCCGTCGAAAGGATTCTGCAACGAACTAGCATTCGTGAGGAGCCGATCAGATCGGGAGCTTCATGTGGATGATCTACAGAGGCTAGACATGTAGCTGTATTACGATGATCAGACCATCCCGACGATGATCAGACTACGGTGATCGACTACCTGCACGAAGGTAATGTGTTCTGAACACATAACAGTAAAATATTTGCTGTAGAATTTAAAATTTTAAATTTAAATGCATACTATATATATCATATTTAGATTCTTATGTAAGATTAATACATGTTAATTAATTAGATTAATTAATAATTTTCACTGTAAAATTATAATTTTGAAAAAGTTTTAAAATTATCATTTTACCCCTACACTGAAAATTCACTTCAGGATTGGCGTGGAATAAGAGAGAGGGCGTGGGGGGGCTTATATGGTGTAAGGTGGAATCCTAGTCTTACTAGAATTCTATCTTATGACTTATTTTAATTTGATTTCTCAAATCAAATCAAATCAAAATTAGATCAATCTAATTAAAATAGATTTTAACCTAATTAAAAATATAATTTAATCAGATTAAATTAGATTTAAATCTAATTTAATTTTTTAATCAAATTAGAAATTAGGTTGATCTAAGTCCTAATTGAACTAGGACTAATTTTTTTTTTGCACTTGGCTTATCCAATAAATCAATTGGACTTGATCCAATCAAGCCCAAATCAAATCTAATTAAATCATATTCAATTAGACTTAATCTCAGCCCATTGGCTTAATCAAATTAAGTCAATTAGCAATCGAATTGCTAATTGATTCTCCTGTAACACTTACACTAGGTTAAATGTCAATCGTATTAATCATTTAACCCTAGAATGATTCTTAATCGTTGATCAACCATCCGATCGGATCATGAACTCTAATGTGTATGACCTCATAGGTCCGAACCTAAGTCAGTAGCACAGGAATAAATTTTTATACCAATCGAAGTGACCATCTAGCAATGGTATCCGACGACTGGATAGGTCGAATGTGTAAAACAACATCCTTAGAATCCATGCGGATATAGTTTCTATATAATTCATCTCCTTGACCAAAATGATTATAGGATACCTCAGAGTTCAACTGTCAACTCTGATCAGGTTGTCCACATTGTATTTCAAAATATCAAATCCATCTGATGGATTATCTTGGCCAAAATTTTACTAAATTGAAATACAGTGACTCATTCTGCTCCAACTCTTGGAGTGATCAATCTCATCTCGATCACACTCTGACTTTGCAAGTACTTGACTATGCCTAGAAGCTTTCCGTCACTGAATTAGAAATTCAATTAGTCCAGTACCAAAGCACAGTGAGTTGCTTGCAAATCATTGAGGTGATCTCAGGTCTAAGGGACACTTATACCTATATCCCATCAGAGACATTCTTGACAACAGAATGCTCTGGAGTTGGTCACGTTCAATGACGATGTACCCTTACATCTCACCTATATGCCATACCAGTGTCTCCACACTCCTTGGTTAAGAGGACAACCAATCCATATGGCCTACAGTGACCTATGCTCGATAGAAGCTGTCATCCTTATTAACAGCCTATCATTTGATCATGAACAGTTTTAAGGACTAATCGATAAATTCTCTCTTTATCGAATCTAAATAGTCCAAAGGACTTCATCATAACAATAAAGTTCATTAGAAGATAAAAGCTTATGATGAAAATGTCAAATGTATTTTATTTATTAACAAATCAATTACCATACAAGATTGCTCAACCGTCAACAGACTGGCGATTGGTTTTTGGGATACATTTTCCAACATCTAGAGCATGAATGGATCCTGTATTGATTACAGATCCAGTACCTAATATTCTCATATCCAATGCATGTGATAAAATTAGAGACACTTATCAGAAGTAGCTAAATGATCGAATTGTGATGTAAAAAATATTATGAGGATAGCGTTGAATGATGAATTTAGTTGTAAATTCAAAAATGCTAGCTGAAAAAAAAATTTTAAATATTGAAGGAGTTCTTTGGCACCTCTGAGAGTGTGTCTTCTGCAAGAAAGTTAGTCCTTTGAAAAAGAAAAGAAAAGGTAGGTACAAGCTGTCGTGCTTAGGCCATGGAGCTTGAACTGACAAATGAGTCTTAGGTTAATCTGAGTCTGACAGAGTGCTTTATTTAAAAGAAGCAGGGATACTAGAAGAGAAATTATTCTCTGTGTCTAGTTTTTCATGACCCAACAGTTTAAAGAAGAAAAATCAGCAAATGATTGCTGAACATGATGCTTATGTGATAACACCTAGTGATTTCTCTATCCATGGTACTACTACCTAGGTATTTGATACCCATAGTCTGATTCTTATCTGTAAATTATTGCAATGACTTCAGGTTAGTAGAAAGATTGGAAACAGCAAAAGATTCCTGAATGTTGGAGCTGAAAGTCATGTTTCAGCTCTAGCTTTAGGAATTCTCGAGCAAATTTTCGATTCTAATAATATCATTTTAAGTGATTGTCACTATTATCCATCTTTTGATGAATGTAATTATCGTAGGCCTTTTAGCCAAAGATGAATGTACATTATCAATATAGAATAATTTTGTGATGTCATTATGAATGATGTCAAAATCATGTGGACAACTAAGAAATAGTATTTGCGAATAGTCACAGCCTGTTAGTGTATTGTACACAATAAACAAACACCCCTGTATAGATAATATCATAGAAGCCTATCTTTGGAAATTTAGGCTCAATCATATAAACAAAAATAGGTTCAACAAAAAAAAATTTTGAAGTCAATGATGGTGAATCATTGTCAATCTGTCAATCCTATCTCCTTAGTAAGATGATCAAATCATTTTTTACTGAAAAAGGTGAACGAGCCAATGATGTTCTAAGTCTGATACATACTGATGTATTAGATCTATAAATATATTTATCATAAATTTAGATTATTTAAAATATTCAAATGATTCTATAATAAGATAGAGAAATAAACTGGAAAGAGTATTGAAACTCTTCAGTCAGACAACTCTTCAGTTAGACCAAGGAAGAGAATGCTTTTTCGATTAGTTTTTGACATATCTAGAAGAGAATAGAATTCTTTCTTATTGGAATCGACTTTGTTAGACATAGTTCGATCCATGATAGGGTTTACAAGTCTGTTAGTCTTCTTTTAGGATTATGCTCTTGAGACTACTTGTCATATTCTCAACAGAATTCTGAACTAATAGTCGCAAAGACACCATATGAGATATGGACTAGGCATAAGCCGGTACCCTCTTACCTTAGTGTTTGAGAGTGTTTGGTTTATGTCAAGCATTTGCAGACCAATTAGTTTGGATCCTAGTTCTATAAATATTATTTTGTAGGGTACCCCAAAGAATCTAGGAGATATTATTTCTATCTTGCTAAAGAATAAGAGTTGTTCGGTATTCTTTTTAGAAAAGGAGTACCTTGATAAAGGAACTAATGCTTTTAATATGGAACTTATGAAGTTCGATAGATAGAAAAACTAACACAATCTAGTGAACCCATAGAATCGAATTTGATTAGATCAAATTCGAAATCCATTGTAAAGGCACCATTAAAGAGATCTGATAAAGTATCGCATCCGTCAGACAGATACTTTGATTTCTAAGTTTGGGATATGATTCTGTTAAACTCTATGAGAACAATAAGGATCTGATCACCTACATAGATGTCATGAGAGGTCCAACTCTGATTAGTAGCTTGCAGCCATAAAGTCCGAAATGGAGTCCATGAAGGTCAATGGTGTATGAACACTCGTTGATCTACTTGAAAGGATAATATCCATAGGGTATAAGTGAATCTTTAATAGGATCAAAGGGCACAGACGAGAAGATGGAGACCTACAAATTTTATCTGGTTGCCTAAGGATATTGTGAACGTTATGATATGGACCATAATAAGATATTTTCTCCTATGGCAATGCTAAATATTTCTAAGTTGGAACGTGCATTTTGATAAGTGTTCAAAATACATGGCTTCATTAAGAACGAAGAAGAATCCTACAAATATAAATGGGTTAATAGTACTATGAGTGTATTTCTTATTTTGTATGTGAATGAAATTCTCTTAATCAGGAATGACATTTCATGCATTATAGAGAATAAAGGTTTCGCTGTTATCATTGTTCTCCATAAAGGATTTGAAAAAAATATCCCTTATATTAGGGATGAAGATCTATAGAGATAAATCTAAGAGGCTGCTTGGGTTATCTCAATCCAACGTACATAAAATATTTATGAGTAGAATTTATTCTATCATGCACACCATGTACGAGACTGGATATGGTATACTTACTAGGGGTAGTGAATGGATACCTACAAGATTCGGGTGAGAATCACTAGAAGGTCATCCTTAAGTATTTTAGAAATACTAAGGACTGGTGGCTCGGTTATGGAGAATTTGACTTAAAATTTATGAAATTTGATTTTAATTTTTAGCAAGAACATATCGGAATACATCTTCACCCTAAATAATGAAGCAATCTGCTAGAAAAGTTTCAAGCAGAATATATAGCTAATTCAATTTGTGAGGCAGAATGTATTACAGCATCCGATGCTTGCAAGGAAGCTATGTGATTGTACAGGTTCATTGACAAGCTAGGAGTGGCATCCTCAAATGATGGTTCTACTATATTGTACAGCATCAGAGTCATAGCTCATGCTAAGGAGTCGAAGTCTGATTAGCTTACCAAGCATTTTGCATTGCTACCGCCTTATTCAAAAATCACAGATAGAAGTGACATCGAACTTTAGAAGATCGACAGAAAGGAGAACCTAACCGACCTATTTACTAAAGTCTCAGTATCTAGGAGTTTTGAGATGATAAATCGAAGATGGGTATATGATACTATACTGATTGGCTTTAGTTCAAGTGGGAGTTATTGGGAATTATATCTTAAAGCTAATCGATTGATGATTGTACTAATTATAAATGTATATGAATTGATCAATAATAAAAATTATTTAATCTTTTTCATCACAAAGTTACATCTTCTAACGAACTCCTGTGTTGTGATGAAGTATTTAGGACTACTTTGATCGATAAAGAAAGATTTATCACGTAATCCTTAAACTGGTTCGCAACCAAACGATACGCTATTACTAGGATGATAGTGATTATCAAGTGTAGGCCATTGTATGCCATATATGTTGGTTGTCCTCGTAACCAAATGGTGTGGTGACACTGGTATAGCATACAGATGAGATGTAGGAGTATATCGTCACTAAACGTGACCAACTGCGGAGCACTCTGCTGTCAAAAATAGCTCGTGAAGGATATAGGTATAAGCATCCCTCTGATCTGAGATCACCATGATGACTTGTAAGTAACTCATTGTACTTTGATGTCAGACTATTTAAATATTTAATTCAGTGATAGAAGATTTTTGAGTGCAGTCAATACTTGTCAAGTCGGTACGTGAGTCAAAATGAGATTGACCTCTCTGAATAAGTAGGAGTTAATATAACAATGTATTTCAATTTAATAAAATCTGGGCCTGAATAATCTATGTGATGGATTTGAAAGATTGAAATACAATGTGGATGACTTATCTAGAATTGACAGTTAAACCCTAAGTCTCCTTGAGCATTAGGATCAAAGGGGATGAATTATATGGTAACCATACATCAGTAGGTTCTTAAATATTGCTTCGCCATCATTCGATCTATCCAAACATTGGGTTCCATTGCTAGATGGTTATGTCGATTGATTCAAAAATTTATTCCTATACTATCGACTTAGGTTCGAACCTATGGGGTCATACTCAAAAGTAATTTCTAACTGATCATGTGGCTAATCAACAATTGAGAATTATTCAAAGATTTAATCGTCAATTCGATTGATGGTTAACCTTATACAAAAGTTGCAATAAATTTATTCACTGAGTATTAGTGAATTAATGAAGAATTAATTAGTAATTAGATTGCTGATTAGCTCATTTTGATTGAGCAAAGAGGATTAGATCAAATCTAATTGAATTAGATTCAACTAGGTTTGACACGATTAGGTTATGAGATGACCTAATCGCTAAGAGAGAATTATCTCTGATTTTATTAGGACTTTTATTCAATCAATTCTTAATTGGATTAGGATTTGATAAAGAATTTATGAATCTAATGAGATTGGATTTCATCTATCCTTTTGGGTCTAACCAAATGTGATTTGGTTTGGAGTCCAATAAGAAAACCAAGAGTCCATAAAAGATTGGACTCCTCTTCCCTTGCGCCACCAATTATGGATGCCATAAATCATCATGCTCAAAATATTTTTGCATGAGGTTTCCTCATGCAAAAAGGTCTTCTACCCTCCCTTCTCCCATCCAAAGATAGATAAGATCTGGTCTTTAATGGTAGGTTCAAATTTGATTTGAATGGGCTACCATATATGGATAAGGTTGACCTTATCCATAAACCCTGCCGCCCACTTCTCTTAATGCCTTGAATTTCTTTTATTTTGTGCAACATTTTGTGAGGGTTTTCATCATGAAAAATTAGATGAGATCTGATTTAACATGAGAAAGAAAAGTGGGAAAGGGCATCGCATTATTTTGTGCGTGGCTTATGTGAGAAGGGGCGACAACTCAAGAGTCCAACTTTTGTTGGACTCTTCCAACCCTAATCACCTTTGACACCAAATAAAAAGGACTTTTTCCTTTTGTGCATATGTGATAGACATCTAAAAGTGGCTTTCACAGTGAGAGGATTTGGGGCATGACTTCATAGCATGAGAAAGAGGAGAGCCCTCTCCTCTTTGGGTGAGTGAAACATAGAAACCCTAGGGTTTTGTTCCTAAGGGTTTGGAAAGAGAGAAAAAGAAAAAAGAAAGTGTCTCCTATCCATATTTCTTTCACATCTTCATCTCCTCCAGATATCCTTCTTCAATCTCTAAAAATATTCAAGAGATTTGAAAAAAAGATCCAGATCAGCCAACAAGATGGTCTTCGTATGAGCTAGTACTCCCAAGGAGATCGATCAGATTAGGGCTTCAAGTGTACTATCCGTAGAGGTCGAACACATATGCGACTATGAGTAACTAACGAGAATCCTCTTTACCACATCTCTCAGCAACGACGATCGTCGATCCGTACTTAGATATCGAGTTTTGAGCTCAGATTAGAAGTAGATTTGATCTATTGCTTATATGTATGCATACAGATTTTATTTTTTGAGTTTTAAATTTTATATAATATATATCATGTCATAGATTCTAGGGTAGGTTAATTTATTGATTTGATCATATGCATATTAGATTAATATGATTAATCTAGTTGCTTTTCACTGCAATTTATTTCAAAAATTTTTGAAATACATGCATGAAATTGTCTATATTTTTCAACAGTAGTTGGTCGCATCGATTCACATTTTGATATGAACTGATTGACTCAAGATCAAATTTGGCTCAATGATTCAGATCTGTTTCAATAGGTTAACCTGATCAATTCTAATTAACCAATTTAGTATCTAAGATAAGTATCTAGATGGTGGTTATTTAATTAATTTTGTTATCTGATCTAGCCAATTCGTTGGTATCTAAGAAAAGCAATGAGGGGATCTCCACTCATCTTAACTTATTTGATCATTTTAGAAGACTCAATTTCACATAGAATCACTTGTTGATTTGTGTTCACCCATGCCGACTGGACTGGTCAGACATGTGGATGTGCTGACCTGAATTTGATCATTCGGATGTCAGATCTACTGATTTAGAAGGGATCTAAACCTAAATCTCCTCACTAAATATTAAGTCTAGAGATCTTCCATCATTGTAGAAATGTGGGTGCCTTTCTGATATTGATCGTTATCAACTGGTTCAGTGATTCAGTTGCATCGAAAAGTTACAACCACTCAATTGGCATTTGATGCCCTGAGGTAGAGATGAGGTTGGGCCTAATAATTGTTAGGTGAAGGTCCCAATTGTTGGAAAATATATTTCAAAAGCCAATCATCAACCTGTTGACGGTTGAGCAACCTTGTATTGTAATTGATTTGTTAATAAATAAAATATATTTTTGGCATTTTCATCATAAGCTTTTATCTTCTAATGAACTCTGTTGTTGTGATGAAGTCTTTAAGACTATTTAGGTTTGATAAAGAGAAGATTTATCGATTAATCCTTAAAACTGTTCACGACCAAATAATGGGCTGTTAATAAGGACGACAGCTTCTATCGAGCATAGGTCGCCGTAGGCCATACGGGTTGGTTGTCTTCTTAACCAAGGAGTGTGGAGATACTGATATGACATACAAGTGAGATGTAAGGGTATATCATCATTGAATATGACCAACTCTAGAGCATTCTGCTGTCGAAAATATCTCTGATGGGATATAGATATAAGTATCCCTTAGATCTGAGATCGTCTCAGTGACTTGCAAGCAACTCACTGTACTTTAGTACTGAACTAACTAAATTTCTAATTCAGTGACGGAAGGCTTCTGGGCATAGTCAAGTACTTATGAAGTCAGAGTGTGATCAAGATGGGATTGACCACTCCAAGAGTTGGAGAAGAATGAGTCGCTGTATTTCAATTTAGTAAAACCTTGACCAGGGTAATCCATCAGATGGACTTGATATTTTAAAATACAATATGGACAATCTGATCAGAGTTGGTAGTTGAACTCTGAGGTATTCTATGAGCATTTTGATCAAGGTGATGAATTATATAAAAACTATATCCGCATAGGTTCTAAGGATATTGTTCTATAGATTCGACCTATCCAGCCGTCGGGTACCATTACTAGATGGTCACTTCGATTGGTATAAAAATTTATTCCTATGCTACTGACTTAGGTTCGGACCTATGATGTCACACACATTAGAGTTCATGATCCGATCAGATGGTTGATCAACGATTAAGAATCGTTCTAGGGTCAAACAATCAATACGATTGACATTTAACCTAGCACAAGTGTTGCAGGAGGATCGATTAGCAATTCGATTACTAATTAGCTTAATTTGATTAAGCCAATGGATTGAGATTAAGTCTAATTGAATATAATTTAATTAAATTTGATTTGTACTTGATTGGATCAAGTTCAATTGATTTATTGGATAAGCCAAGTCCAAAAAAAAACTAGTCCTAGTCCAATTAGGACTTGGGTCAACCTAATTTCTAATTCGATTAAAAAATTAAATCAGATTTAAATTTAATTTAATCTAATTAAATTAAGTTTTTAATTGGATTAAGATCTATTTTAATTGGATTGATTTGGTTTTGGTTTGATTTGGTTTGAAAAATCAAATTTGAACAAGTCATAGATTAAATCCTAGTAAGACTAGGATTCCACCTTGCGCCACCTTAGCCCCCCACGCCCACTCTCTCTTATTTTGTATGACAAAACCTTCTCTCCCAGGCCTTCACGCATGCCCAAAGCTTTTCTCTCTTTCTCTCTTATATGGAATGTGGTTGTGGACCAAGTCAAAGTAGGAATTAGTTTGGATTTCAAATTCTATGAGATAAAATTTTAGGAAACTAAAACTCTTTCCTTATGGCACTGATTTTATCCAAATTTTTTTAAAATTTTTGTAGATTTTATGACACATATTGTGTGTCCTTTGCTAATTGTCCATGTCAGAAAAAGGAGGGGCACCCAAGAGTCAGGCACCACTTGTCTTGCCCTATTTGGATTTTTCTTGACTAGGTATTTGACCTAGACAAGGATTCTTCATATCTCTTTATTTAAGATAAATTTTTTTCTTAATATTTTTGTGGATTATAGAGCATTGAGAGACCTTTGGGGCCTGTAAAAATAAGAGAAAAAGAGTGTTAGAGCATGGAGATATAATAGACACAAAACTAAGTGTCTGGGTTAGAGCAAAGAGAAGAAGAAGAGGGTCTTCTTCTAGGGTTGCTGAGTTCACCTTTTTTCTTCCTCCATCTGTGAGTTTTCTAAGAGTGTCTCATATCTAAAACTTCTTCTCCTACTTCTCATCTTTGAAAGAGTCCAAATCAAGAAGAAGGAGGTATCTGATCGATCATCGAAGAAGGATCAGCACAGTACTAGCATATAGTGCTGATTTTCTAGACCAGAACTTCTGATCATGATTTGTGGACTCGTGTAGATGACACCTAGAGGCCAGATGCATGTGTGGCTCACAACATCATCCTCAAGCCTAGATCAGCAAAGTTAGAACATCTAACTTGCAAGGTAATAGATCTGATCTATTATATTTTACATACATTAGATGTAGTATAGAAACATGTTGATATGATCAATATGTAGTTCTTGCTCTTTATATTTTAATTTTTGATTTAATATCATATAATAATTATATAATAAGATCTTAAATTTAGAGATTTTCTAATTTTATAAGATAAATTTTGATTTATTTTAGTCTTCCGCTGCCTGATCTTGAAAAAATTTCAAGATCTAACCCTGAAACCCTAGATCTAGTTCCTTCAATTGGTATCAGAGCCTAGGTTGTTTATTATATGATTATTTATACATGCTTAGATTATTTCTTAAATTAGATCTAATTTATAATCTGATTGTTAAATTTAAAATTAAAATTTTTAGATCAATTACGAACTGTAGGTTGTCCTGCTGTAAGGTTTACCCTTACAGTGCAAAGGTTGTCCTAGTTCGTGTAGATCTATCTTTAATCATAAATTTGTTAGATGTGATCTAGATTAAATTTATAATTTATTAGATTTAAAAAATATTTAAATCTAAAATAAAATCACTTTGTTAATAATTCTTATGTAAAGAACCATCATATATTTGTCTGAGAAATTTGCACAGTTTAAAGTTGAAATTATTTCAATTACATGAACCTGTTTAAATTAGATCTAAAGTAGTTTCATACTTATTTCACCTGCATTTTGATTATGAATCAAACATACAACTTGGTTGGTAGAATCATATTATAAAAATATTTTACAAATATAAAAATTATTTTCGAAAAGCCGAACCCCAACCCTCAGTCCAAAATTTAATTGAGAATTAAGAAGTTGTTTGATTAGATTCTAAGATTGTGAATTGAAGAACCTAAGACACAAACCATAACACATTGGGTTAATGGGTTAGTGGAAATTAGATCCATTAATTGGGTTAGACCTAAGGTTAGATTAAAGATGGACTTAATTAGAGAATTGACTAAATCTAATCAATTGTTGTCTTAGATTAGGTCAAAGATTCTCTAGATCAATTACAATAGTTGTAGTTGGTCAAGTCTATGTCTTTAACGAAAACCAAATGGACTTGATTCTTGGCTAAGCAGTCTAGCATGAACTGTTAGGTTGATCTAATCGAAACTAATTAAACCAGTTGGTGTCTAAGGTAAACCAGACCAGTAGTTTTTAATTGGCAGCATGCTTACCTGGCCATTTCTGATGGTGTCTAAGGCAAGCTTTGACAGACCCTCCCATCGATCGAACTTACCTGGCCTCTTCGTGAAATTATGTTTTGATCGGATCACTTGACTATTCGAGCTGATCCATATCAACTAGGTAAATCAGTATGACTGATTTAGGTGCTCCTAGACCAGCCCTTTTAATGGTCTCCCTTAAGCTGACCTGGCGAAGCCAGTGGGAGGATCATGATAAGCTGGTTCATCTGACCTCCTCCTCTAAATTAATTAAATCTTCTAAAATTATTAGATCCTTAAAATTAAATAGTTATGGTGATAACTAGATCATAGCCTCCCATTAAGTGGATGATAATGGATCCATCAGTTGGATAATCATTGGAGGCCCAAAGGCCTGATGCTTATCGACTAATGGAATTATCATTCATAATATGATTTCTTAACTGTATCTTTCTAAATGGTGGTTAGGTTAGCCAACCAAAGTTGGACCTAATCATCCATTAGCTAGATGGGCCAAGTATGGTCATGTTAATGGTTGGACCTAACCAGACCTTTTCAGTGGAGGCCAAAGCCTACTGATTAGGGATTGGGGCAAAATTAAAAATACTAAAAATTATTTAGAAAAATAATTGAATATGAACCTACCCTTAGATATACATGGGTTGGCCATGTTGGGAATAGTGTCCCAAAGCCAATCATCAGCCTGTTGACGGTTGTGCTCTTTCTTGTATTAGTACATGAATTATAAATTAATAAAAGTTATTTTGATATTTTTCATCACAAATTGTTTCATCTTCTAATGAACTCCTGTGTTGTGGTGAAGTCCTTAGGACTATTTAGGCTCGACAAAGGAGGATTTATCGTTTAGTCCTTAAATCTGTTCGCGACCAAATGATACGTTGTTACCAAGGACAACAACGTTTATCAAGCATAGGTCGTTGTGTGCCATATGGGTTGGTTATCCTCTTAACCAAGGAGTGTAGAGACACTGGTATGGCATACAGGTGAGATGTAAGGGTACATCTGTACTGAACGTGACCGACTCCGGAGCTTTTTCTACTGTCAAGATTTGCTCCGATGGGATATGGGTATAACTATCCCTTTGACCTGAGACTGCCATAGTGACTTGCAAGCAACTCACTGTACCTAGGCACTAGACTACCTGAATTTTTAATTCAGTGATGGAAGGCTGCTGGGTGTAGTCAAGTACTTGACTTGTCGGTGCGTGTATCAAGATGGGATTGACCACTCCAATTTAAGGAGCTATGTACAATCATGTTTCAATTTAGCAAAACCTTGGCCAGGGTAGTCCTAGTGAGGAGTCACAGGACTGTTTGAGTTGAGCATGATTCAGATGATCTGATCAAGGTTGACAATTTAATCCTGAGTTGTCCTATACACAGGGGTCAAAAGGGATGAATTATATAGTAACCATATTCGCGTAGGTTCTGAATGTTGTGATTATGACTATTCGACCTATCCGGACATCAGATACCATTGCTAGATGGTCACTTCAATTAGTATAGGAATTGGTTCCTGTGCTATCAGCTTAGGTTCGAACCTGCGGAGTCACACACATTAGAGGTTCCTATCTGATCTGATGGCTGGTAAAGAGTCCCACTAGATTGGGACTCTTCGACCAAGAGTCTTAATGCTCAGGGACTCTGAGTCCTATGTGTCTGAGACTCTGTGATCAAGAATCAAGATTCTCTGATCATGAGTTCCACATATTTTGGGTACCGGGGTCAAGAGTCCCACTGGTTTGGGACTCTTCGATCAGGGTTTCATATCGTTGGACTTTGAAGCTCGATTGCCCATCGAATTTGGACTCAGTATTTATGAGAAGTTTAATTAGTGATTTGATCCCTAATTAACTCAATTTGATTGAGTAATTATTTTAGGATCAAGTCCAATTGAATTGGATTCAGTTGGGTTTGACCCGATTAGGTTAACAGTTGACCTAATCGCCGAGGTGGTTTGGTCCCTGATCTGATCAAGGGTTGAACTTAGTCAATTCCTGATTTGATTAGAATTTTATTGAGTCTAATTAAGTCTAATTATGTTGGGTTTAACTTAGTCTAATTGTGCCTAACCTATTTTAATAAGGTTGGTTCAATTAGGTTTGAAACCACCTTTTACTTATTTCTCTGCTCCACCTCACCTCACCTGTGCCTATTTGAATTCATGAGAAATAAGTTCTCATAAATTTTTCCCATGTAGAAGCCTTTTCACGCCCCTCCCTTATGCACCATTTGGGTGGATAAAGATTGGTTGGTTGGCCATTCAAATTCAAATGATGTTTGAATTTGAATGGGCAACTAACCCATGCACCACCTTATCTATTTGTGCGTCCCTTGCTCTACACGAGAAAATGTTTCTCATGTAGACTCTCCACGCACAAAGAGCCCATGCCCCTCTCTTCTCTTGCCTTGAGTGGATAAGGATAGGTTGGTTGGCATTTGAATTCAAATTCGATTTGAATTCAAGTGAGCAACCACCTAGCTTTATCCTCTCACATGGTGAAGACGCGGTAAAGATGCGATCTTGCACTATTTTAAAAAGGAAAGAGAAGGTGGGGCATGCGTACGATGTTATTAGAGAAAAAGGGTGGCATGAGAAAGGGCCTCTGCATGAGAAAAGAAAAGAAAAGAAGAGAAAAAAAAAGAAGAGAGAAAGGGTGCAGGGTCATCTGTGAGTACCCTAGGGTTTCTACCTAGGGTTCGGGAAGTGAGAAAGTGAGCTACAAGTATTGTGAGCCCACCAAACTTTAGGGAGAACTTCATCAACCTCTCAAGCACCTTTGCTGATGATCCAAAGTATCTAAGGAGTCAGCAGATACCGATCGAAGGAGTTCGATCAGCATCAGCCATCGAAAGGGTTCTGCAACGAACTAGCATTCGAGAGGAGCCGATCAGACCGGAAGCTTCGTGTGGATGATCCATGAAGGCCCGACATACTGTGTAGCTACATTACAATGATCAGACCATCCCGACGGTGATCAGACTACGGCGATCGACTACCTGCACGAAGGTAATATGTTCTAAACACATAACAGTAAAATATTTACTGTAGAAGTTTAAATTTCAAATTTAAATGCATGCTATATATATCATATTTAGATCCTTGTGTAGGATTAATACATATTAATTAATTAGATTAATTAATAGTTTTCACTATAAAATTATAATTTTGAAAAATTTTTAAAATTATCGTTTTACCGCTGCACTGAAATTCACTACAAATGGTATCAGAGCGGATTTTAAAATATGATATACATTTGCATGCGTAGATTAAGTAGTAATCTAAAAGTTTAAATTTAAAATTTGAATTTAGATTTTAAAATTCAAAATTTAAAATTTGAATTTTGAAATTTAAAATTTGTTTGAAATTTCAAATTTAAAATTTAAAATTTAAAATTCAAAATTTCAAATTCAAAAATTTGAAATTTAAAATTTGAAATTTGTTTGAAATTTGAAATTCAAATTTTAAAATTTGAAATTTGAAATTTAAATTTTAAAATTGGTATATTTAGATATACTTGATCCAAGTAGCAAGTAGTCTAATTGGGTTGGTTGCCATGGTCATCCGATCATAAGAGAAAAGTAGGGTTTAAAGGCCCTCTCCTCCCATTCGATGGGGTTCTCCTATGGCGGTAGGGGTACCGAGCGATTATATCCCATGCAGACGAAGCAGCGAAAGGACTTAATTGTAAAGGTTCAATTATAAAATTTATCATGAATGTGTTAGATTAGATCTAAATGAATATTCAAGATTTATTTTGATTGAGTTATTTTTTATTATATAATTAGCAATAGGATTACTGTTTATGAAATGTGCTGATCAGTTTGTGAAATGAGTCAACACATTTGGTGAACAGAAAATAAAATCTTTCAAATTTTAAAATTATTTTTGAAATACAAACCCTGACCCATCAGCCCAAATACTTAATTAAAAGAATTTAGTGTTGTCTAGTTGGTCTAGAATTGTGAATTAAGACCTAAGACAATTGCATAAACTTATGAGTCAATGGGTTAGATGGATTAGGTCCTTAATTGGGTTAGACCTAAGGTTAGCTTAAAGAAATGGACTAAATTAGAGTAATTGATCAAATCTAATCAAAAGTTGAATTAGATTAGGTCAAGGACACTTTAGACTCAACTCCAATAGTTGTAGTTGAATGGGTCCATGTCTTTAACTAGATCAAGATGGACTTAATTCATGGCTACACAGTGGAACCCTATTTACTAAGTTGATCAAATTAAAACTAATGAACCGGTTGGTGTCTAAGGTAAGTTCGACAGTCTGACCAGTGATTTTTAACTGGGAGCTACTCGCATTGATTCGATCTCTGACGAGTTAATGGTACACCCCTTCCACTGATCTCACTTACCTAGCCAACCTGGTGAGTTAGGTTTTGATTAGATCACTTGATGATTAGGGCTCACCCATATCATTAGGTAAATCAGTGTGACTGATTTAGGTGCTCCTAATGCCGACTTTAATTAAATCTTTTTTAATCTGACTTGGTGAAGTCAGTGGGAGGATTGAAATTGGCTAGTTAATTTCTTCTCTTCTATCCTTTAATAAAATCCTTAAAAATTATTAGGTCCCTAAAAATGATTAAGTTATAGTGATAACTAAGTCATAGCCTCCCATTAAGTGAGTGATAATGAGTCCATTAGTTTAATAATCACTGGAGGCCCAAAGGCCTGGTGCTTATTGACTAATGGAATTATCATTCATAATATAATCATTTGGTTGAGTCTTTCTGATGGTGGTCAGGTTGGTCGGCCAAAGTCGGACCTGATCATTTATTGGTCAGATTCACCAAATCAAATCATGTTAATGGTTAGACCTAACCAGATCTTTTTAGTAGAGGCCAAAGCCTACTAATTAGGTTCTGGGCAAAATTAATTACTAGAAGTTGTTTAGAGAAACAACTGGTTATGAACCTACCCATAGATGCACATGGGTTGACCAACGAAAGTTGGGCTCATGTGTAGTCTGTATGGATTCTAGTACCCACTAAGGAATTAAAGTAATTCCTCGAATTGGAGGTTGAGGCTACCAGTTCATAAAAATATTGGAAGAAACTTTAGACTAAAGTCCAAGTCTTTAGTATTAATAATTTATATACTAATAAAGGTCTGGTTTTTCTTTATGTAGCTATGGCCACTACCCTGTCGCTCCGATCATTATTAGATAATGACAAGCTCATGGGACCTAATTTTGATAGCTGGTATCGAAAATTAAAAATCATCCTTGAGCATGAGCGGATCCTTTATGTAGTAACGAATCCGGCACCTGAGGAGCCAGCCCCGAACGCTAGAGGGATGGTCTGAGACACTTATCAGAAGTGGCTCAACGATCGCACCACCATTCGGTGCATAATGCTGGCGACAATGAATGATGAGTTCAGCCGCAGGTTCGAGAACGCCCAGCCATAGGAGATGCTTTAAATGTTGAACGACTCCTTTGGCACGCCTGACGATGTTGAAAGGCACAAAACTAGTTGTATCATTTTCAATGCTCGAATGAGAGATGGGGCCTTAGTCTCTGATCATGTACTGTACATGATTGAAATGATTGAATGCCTAAGTAAACTGGGCTTTCTCTTGCACGAGCAGCTCAGTAAGGATGCGATCCTTAATTCTTTGCCCAAGTCCTTCCTCCCCTTCCTTACTCATTTTTGGATGATAAAATCTGCAGTGAACTACCACGACTTGTTGGGGTTGCTGCAGAACTTTGAGAAGAACCACCAGCTCCATAAGGAGTCGGTGAATGTTGTGGGAGGGTCTTCTTCTGGTCGTCGACCCTTTGAGAAAAGGAAGAAGAACAAGAAGAAGAAGAATAAAAAGGTGCAGCCGCATGCTGGGACGTCTGCATAGGGTCAAACCAAGAAGCACAAGCCCAACCAGAGCCAGGCGGAGTGCTTCTTTTGCAAGAAGCAGGGGCACTGGAAGAGGATCTATCCTCTATACATTGCCTCCCTGGACCCGAACAGGCTGAAGAAGAAGCAAGGTAATTATATGATAACACCTTGCAACTTTTCCATTTGTAATACTACTGCCTGGGTATTGGATACCGAAAGCCCTTATCATATCTGTAATTTGATGCAGGGTCTGTAGGTTAGTAGGAGATTTGATGAAGGCGAGAGGTTTCTGAATGTTGGAGATGGAAGTAAAGTTTCAGTTCTAGCTTTAGGAATCATGAACCTTGTAATCAATTTTCATAATGTAATTCTGAGTGAATGTCACTATTGTCCAAGTTTTTTATTAAATATTATTTCGTAGGCCTTTTGGTCATGTACAGTTATGAATTTTTAATAAAAAAAAATATTTACAATATCATTTTGAATGGTGTTACAATGTTTGTTGGACAACTAAATAATAGAATTTACTTACTATCACAACCTGTTAATATGGTTCAAACCTCCGATAAATGCCCTAGAATGGATAATATGTCAAAAGTCTACCTTTGGCACTGTAGGCTAGGTCATATCAATAAGAACAGGATAAACAGGTTGGCTCAAGAAAGAATTCTTGAAGTTGGTAATTGTGAATCACTTCCAACCTGTGAGTCTTGTCTTCTTGGGAAGATGACCAAATCACCTTTTACTGAAAAAGGTGAGCAAGCCAGTGAACTCTTGGGTCTGATACATTCTGATGTATGTGGATCCATGAGCTCAAGTATAAGAGGTGGATATTTCTACTTCATAATCTTCACAGACGACCTATCGAGGTATAGGTATGTCTTCTTAATAAAGCATAAGTCGGAGTCGTTTGAAATGTTCAAACTATTTCGAAATGAGGTAGAAAAATAAACTGAGAAGTGTATTAAAACTCTTCGATCTGATCGAGGAGGTGAATATCTTTTCAATGAGTTTCTGATATATCTTGGGGAGAATGAGATTCTCTCTCAGTGGACTCCTCCTGGAACACCACAGCATAATGGTGTGTCTGAAAGGAGGAATCGGACCTTGTTGGATATGGTTCGATCCATGATGGGGTTTGCTGGTCTGTCGATCTTCCTCTGGGGATATGCACTCGAATCGGTTTGTTACCTTTTAAATAGAGTTTCGAGTAAGTCTGTAACCAAAACACCATATGAGACATGGATAGGACGTAAGCCAGTACTCTCGCACCTTAGGGTTTGGGGGTGTTCGGCTTATGTTAAATGTTTAATTACGGACAAGCTTGGACCTAGGTCTGACAAGTGTTATTTCATAGGATACCCGAAAGAGACCAAAGGGTATTATTTCTACCTAGCTGATGAGCAAAAGGTGTTTGTCAGCCTTAAGGCAATCTTTTTGAAAAAGAAGTTTCTTGGTGAAGGGACTGTTGCCTCTAACGTCAAACTTGAGGAAGTTCGGCAGGTGAAAAAATCGACACAAGTTGCTGAACCTGAATCGAATTTGGTTAGATCAGATCCAGAGCCCATTGTTCCTGCACCCTTAAGGCGGTCTGGTAGAGTACCACGTCAACCGGACAGATACTATGGTTTCTTGATCCGGGATGATGATCCTGTCGAACTTGATGTAAACGATGAGGATCCGATCACCTACATGGATTCAATGCAGAGACCTGACTCTGAGAAATGGCTAGAGGCCATGAAATTCGAAATGGAGTCCATGAAGGTCAACGATGTGTGGACATTGGTTGACCCACCCGAAGGAGTAAAACCCATAGGGTGTAAGTGGGTCTTCAAGAGGAAGAGGGGCGTAGATGGAAAGGTAGAGACCTATAAAGCCCGTCTGGTTGCCAAGGGATATCATCAACGTTATGGTATAGACTATGACGAGACATTTTCTCCTGTGGTAATGCTCAAATCTATTCGGATTATGCTTGCGATAGCTGCCCATCTGAACTATGAAATCTGGCAGATGGATGTAAAGACAGCTTTCATAAACGGAGAGCTGGACGAAGAGGTGTATATGATACAACCTGAAGGGTTCACATCCACAGATGAGTCTAAGGTATGCAGGCTACAGAGGTCCATTTATAGACTTAAGCAGGCATCCCGGAGTTGAAACATACATTTTGATAGGACGATCAAGATGTATGGCTTCATTAAGAACGGAGAAGAGCCCTATATTTATAAGTGGGCTAATGGTCCAGTAGTGGTATTTCTTGTATTGTATGTGGATGATATTCTCTTAATCGAGAATGATGTCCCTGCATTACAAGGAATAAAGATTTGGCTGTCGTCACAGTTTTCTATGAAGGATCTGGGAGAAGCTTCCTACATCCTAGAGATGACGATCTATAGGGATAGATCTAAAAGGTTGCTTGGCTTATCCCAATCCACGTACATTGATACTATGCTGAAGAGGTTCAGCATGAAGAATTCCAAGAAACGCTATCTACCGATAGGCCATGGAATTTTTCTCTCGAAGAGGAATTGTCCAACAACACCTCAAGAGGGAGAGCGTATGGGTAGAATTCCATATGCTTCGATAGTGGGATCTATCATGTACGCCATAACATGTACACGACTAGATGTGGCATACTCACTAGGGGTAGTGAGTAGATACCAATTTGATCCAGGGGAGAATCATTAGAAGGTTGTTAAAACCATCCTGAAGTATTTGAGAAATACTAAGGACCAGTGGCATGTTTATGGTAAATCAGACTTGAGACTTATGGGGTTTACATACTCCAGTTTTCAGTCTGATCATGATGACAGCAAGAGTGTGTCGGGATTTATTTTTACCCTTAATGGTGGGGCTGTCTGCTGGAAGAGTTCCAAGCAGCACACTATGGCTGATTCAGTTTGTGAGGCAGAGTATGTCGCTGCATCAGATGCTGCCAAAGAAGTGGTGTGGCTGAAAAAATTCATCACCGAGCTTGGAGTAGCACCCTCCCTTGTTGGTCCAGTTCTGCTCTATTGTGATAGTTCTGGAGCCATTGCTCAGGCGAAGGAACCGAAGGCACACCAGCAGATGAAGCATATTCTGCGCCGCTACCATCTCATCCGAGAAATCATGGATAAAGGTGATGTCGACCTTCAGAAGATCGACGAAAAGGAGAACCTAGCCGACCCATTCACTAAAGCCATTGCGGTGAAGGAGTTTGACAACTTCAAGTTGAAGATGGGTATTAGATACTGCACCAATTGGCTTTAGGCCAAGTGGGAGATTGTTGAAAATAGTGTTTCAAAGTCAATCGTCAGTCTGTTAATGGTTGTGCTCTTTCTTGTATTAGTATATGAATTATAAATTAATAAAAATTATTTTGATATTTTTTATCACAAATAGTTTCATCTTCTAACGAACTCCTGTGTTGTGGTGAAGTCCTTAGGACTATTTAGACTCGACAAAGGAGGATTTGTCGTTTAGTCCTTAAACCTGTTCACGACCAAATGATATGTTGTTACCAAAGACAACAACATTTATCAAGCATAGGTCATTGTGTGCCATATGGGTTGGTTGTCCTCTTAACCAAGGAGTGTGGAGACACTGGTATGGCATACAGGTGAGATGTAAGGGTACATCCGCACTGAACATGACCGACTCTGGAGCTTTTTCTGCTGTCAAGATTTGCTCCGATGAGATATGGGTATAACTGTCCCTCCGACCTGAGACTGCCATAGTGACTTGCAAGCAACTCACTGCACTTAGGTACTGGACTATCTGAATTTCTAATTTAGTGACAGAAGGCTGCTGGGTATAGTCAAGTACTTGACTTGTCGGTGCGTGTGTCAAGATGGGATTGACCACTCCAGTTTAAGGAGCTGTGTATAGTCGTGTTTCAATTTAGTAAAACTTTAGCCAGGGTAGTCCTAGTGAGGAGTCACAGGACTGTTTGAGTTGAGCACGATTCGGATGATTTGATCAGGGTTGACAGTTTAACCCTGAGTCGTCCTATACACAGGGGTCAAAAGGGATGAATTATGCAGTAATCATATTCGCGTAGGTTCTGAATGTTGTGATTGTGACTATTCGATCTATCCAGATGTTGGGTACCATTGCTAGATGGTCACTTCTATTAGTACAGAAATTGGTTCCTGTGCTACCGGCTTAGGTTCGAACCTGCGGGATCACACACATTAGAGGTTCCTATCTGATCTGATGGCTGATAAAGAGTCCCACTAGATTGGAACTCTTCGACCAAGAGTCCTAATGCTTAGGGACTCTAAGTCTTACGTGTCTGAGACTCTGTGATCAAGAATCAAGATTCTCTGATCATGAGTTTCACACATTTTGGATACCGAGGTCAAGAGTCCCACTGGTTTGGGACTCTTCGATCAGGGTTTCATATCGATGGACTTTGATGCTCGATTGCCCATCGAATTTGGATTCAGTATTTATGAGAGATTTAATTAGTGATTTGATCACTAATTAACTCAATTTAATTGAATAATTATTTTTGGATCAAGTCCAATTGAATTACATTCAGTTGGGTTTGATCCGATTAGGTTAAGAGTTGACCCAATCGCCGAGGTGGTTTGGTCTCTAATCTAATCAGGAGTTGGGCTTAGTCAATTTCTGATTTGATTAAAATTTTATTAAGCCTAATTAAGCCTAATTGTGTTGGATTTAACTTAGTCTAATTGTGCCTAACCTATTTTAATAAGGTTTGTTCAATTAGGTTTGAAACCACCTTTGACTTATCTCCCTGCTCCACCTCACCTCACTTGCGCCTATTTGAATTCATAAGAAACAAGTTTTCATGAATTTTTCCCATGCAGAAGCCTTCCCACGCCCCTCCCTTATGCACCATTTGGGTGGATAAAGATTGGTTGGTTGGCCATTCAAATTCAAATGATGTTTGAATTTGAATGGGCAACTAACCCATGCGCCACCTTATCTATTTGTGCATCCCTTGCTCTACACGAGAAAATATTTCTCATGTAGACTCTTCATGCACAAAGAGCCCACATCCCTCTCTTCTCTCACCTTGAGTAGATAAGGATAGGTTGGTTGGCATTTGAATTCAAATTCGATTTGAATTCAAGTGAGCAACCACCTAGCTTTATCCTCTCACGCGGTGAAGACGCGGTAAAGATGCGGTCTTGCACTGTTTTAAAAAGGGAAGAGAAGGTGGGGCGTGCATATGACTTTCTTAGAGAAAAAGGGTGGCATGAGAAAGGGCCTCTGCATGTGAAAAGAAAAGAAAAGAAGAGAAGAGAAAAGAAGAGAGAAAGGGTGCAGGGTCATCTGTGAGTACCCTAGGGTTTCTGCCTAGGGTTCGGGAAGTGAGAAAGTGTGCTACGAGTGTCATGAGTCCACCAAACTTTAGCAAGAGCTTCATCAATCTCTCAAGCACATTTGCTGATGATCTAAAGTATCTGAGAAGTCGGCAGACATCGATCAAAGGAGTTCGATCAGCATCAGCCGTCGAAAGGATTCTGCAACGAACTAGCATTCGAGAGGAGCCGATCAGACCGAGAGCTTCATGTGGATGATCTGTTTAGGCCAGACATACTGTGTGGCTATATTACGATGATCAGACCATCCTGATGGTGATCAGACTGCGGCGATCGACTACCTGCACAAGGGTAATGTGTTCTGAACACATAACAATAAAATGTTTATTGTAGAAATTTAAATTTCAAATTTAAATGCATGCTATATATATCATATTTAGATCCTTGTGTAAGGTTAATATATGTTAATTAATTAGATTAATTAATAATTTTTACTGTAAAATTATAATTTTGAAAAAGTTTTAAAATTATCGTTTTACCCCCACACTGAAATTCACTACAGGCCAACCAAAGTTGGACTTGTATGCAGTCTAAGTGAATTTTAGTACCCACTAAAGAATTAGGATAATTTCTCAAATTGGAGGTAGAGGCTACCAATTCGAATAAAATAGTGGGAGAAACTTTTTGATTAAAGTCCAAATCTTTAGGTTTAATGAATCAATCACTAATTAGGTTATGGTTTTTTTTTGTACAGATATGGCCACTTTCCTATCGCTCCGATCATTGTTGGACAATAAAAATTTGGTGGGACCCAACTTCGGTAGCTGATACCGAAAGTTGAAGATAGTCCTGAAGCATTAACGGATCCTATATGTGATAACGGATCCTGCACCTGAGGAGCCAACTGCCAATGCACATGGAACAGTCAGAGACACTTACCAGAAATGGCTCAGTGATCGGACCACGGTGCGCTGCATCATGCTGGCTACCATGAGCAATGAGTTCAGTCACAGATTTGAGATGACTCAGTCAAAAGACATGCTTCAAGTGTTGGAGGATGCCTTTGGCACACCCGATGATGTGGAGAGGCATAAGAGTAGCTGTGCCATCTTCAACGCCAAAATGCGGGATGGTGCCTCTGTCACTGATCATGTATTGTACATGATCGAGCTGATGGAGCATTTTAGCAAGCTTGATTTTTTCTTGTATGAGCAGCTTGGGAAAGATGCAATACTAAACTCGCTGCCTATGTCTTATCTCCCATTCCTCACTCATTATAGAATGACAAAGCCTAAAGTAAACTATCACGAGTTACTAGGGTTGCTTCAGAACTTTGAGAAGGATCACCAACTCCACAAGGAGTCGGTGAACTTAGTGGGAGATTCATCTTCTGGTTCTTGACCTTTTGAGAAAGGAAAGAAGAACAAGAAGAAAAAAGTGAAGAAGGTGCAAGTTCAGGCTGGGACATCAGTGCAGGGCCAGATCAGAAAGATCAAGCCCGATAAGAGTCAAGCAGAATGCTTCTTTTGCAAGAAGCGAAGGCACTAGAAAAGGAACTATTTTCAGTACATTACCTTCCTGGATCCGAACAGGCAGAGAAAAAAGCAAGCTGTTGCTGGGCAAGGTATTTATATGATAACTCCTTGCAATTTTTCTATTTGTGATATAACTGACTAGGTATTGATACCGGTAGCCCTTACCATATTTGCAATTCATTGCAGGGGTTGCAGGTCAGTAGGAGATTCGAGCAAATTGAGAGGTTCCTGAATGTTGGAGATGGAAGACCAGTTCCAGCTCTAGCATTAGGAATCTTGAAACTTGTATTTGAGTCCCATACCGTTGTTCTTAATGATTGTCATTTCTGTCTCAGTTTCTTTCTAAATGTTATTTCTATAGGCCTTCTGGACAAACATGATTATGAAATTTCAATAAAGAAACAAGTTTGTAATATCATTATGAATGATGTTACTATTTTTTGTGGACATTTGGACAATGGTGTGTATATGTTATCACAATCTGTTAACGTAGTCTATTCTACTGGCAAGCACTCTAGATTAGATAGTGTATCAGATATCTACTTATGGCACTGTAGGCTAGGTCATATAAACAAGAATAGGATAAACAGGTTGACTCAAGAAGAAATCCTCGAAGTCAATGATTGTGAATCACTTCAAACCTGTGAGTCCTGTCTTCTTGATAAAATGACCAAGTCATCTTTTACTGAAAAAGGTGAGAGAGCTACTGAGCTCTTAGGCCTAGTACATACTGATGTATGCGGGTCCATGAGCACAAGTGCTAGAGGTGGATATTTCTACTTCATCACTTTCATGGATGATCTATCCAGATATAGATATATCTATCTGATGAAACATAAGTCAGATTCATTTGAAATATTCAAATGATTCCAAAGTGAAGTAGAAAAATAAACTGGGAAGAGTATTAAAACTCTTCGGTCTGACTGAGGAGGAAAATACCTTTCTGGTGAGTTTTTCACATATCTAGGAGAGAATGACATTTTCTCCCAATAGACTCCTCCAGAAACACCACAACATAATGGTGTATCTGAAAGGAGAAATCGAACTCTGTTAGACATGGTCCGATCCATGATGGGTTTTGCCAGCTTGCCAATATCCATCTGGGGATATGCACTCGAATCGACCTGTTATCTATTAAATAGGGTTCCAAGTAAGTCTATAATTAAGACTTCATATGAGATATGGACAGGGCATAAGCCAGCACTTTCACACCTTAGGGTCTGGGGGTGCCCAACCTATGTCAAATAGTTAGTTACAAATAAACTTGGACCTAGATCTGACAAATACACATTCATAGGGTACCCCAAAGAGACCAAAAGATATTTTTTCTACCATGCTGATGAACAAAAGGTGTTCGTCAGCTTTAAGGCAACCTTTTTAGAAAAGAAATTCTTTGGTGAAGGAACAGTTGCCTCTAAGGTTGAATTTGATGAAGTTCAATAGGTAGAAGGACCGACACCAATAGCTGAACTTGAGTCAGATTTGATTAGATCAGATTCGAAGCCCAATGTACCTACACCATTAAGGCAACCCGATAGAGTACTGCATTAACCGGATAGATACTATGATTTCTTGGTCCGAGATGGTGATCCCATCGAACTTGATGAGAACGATGAGGATCCGATCAACTATATGGATGCAATGCAGAGATCTGATTTCGAGAAATGGCTTGAAGCCATGAAATTCGAAATGGGGTCCATAAAGGTCAATGATGTATGGACATTGGTTGACCCACTTGAAGGGGTTAAACCCATTGGGTGTAAATGGGTCTTCAAAAAGAAGAGAGGTACAGACGGAAAGGTGGAGACCTATAACACCTGTTTGGTTGCCAAGGGGTATCGTCAATATTATGGTATTGACTATAACGAGACATTCTCTCCTGTGGCAATGCTCAAATCCATTTGGATAATGCTTGCAATAGCTGCCCATCTTAATTATGAGATTTGACAGATGGATGTAAAGACAATTTTTCTGAATGGAGAGCTGACCGAAGAGGTGTATATGATACAACTTGAGGGGTTTACATTTATCAATGAGTCCAAGGTGTGCAAGCTTTAGAGATCCATTTATGGATTGAAGCAAGCTTCTCGGAGTTGGAATATGCATTTTGATAAGGTGATCAAAATATATGACTTCGTTAAGAATGAAGAAGAGTCCTACATCTATAAATGGGCAAATGATCCAGTTGTGGTATTCCTTGTCTTGTACGTAGATGATATTCTCTTAATCGAGAATGACATCCTCGCACTACAGGGAATAAAAGTTTGGTTGTCATCGCAGTTCTCTATGAAGGACTTGGGTGAAGCATCCTACATCTTAGGGATGAAGATCTATAGGGATAGATCTAAAAGGATGCTTAGATTATCCCAGTCCACGTACATAGATACTATGCTGAAGAGGTTCAGCATGGAGAATTCTAAAAAAGGCTATCTATCGATAGGCCATGAAATTTTTCTCTCTAAGAAGGATTGTCCGACAACTCCTGAAGAGAGAGAGCGTATGAGTAGAGTCTCATATGCTTCGATCATGGGATCTATCATGTATGCCATGACATGTACAAGACCAGATGTGGCATACTCACTAGGAGTAGGAGTAGATACCAATATGATCCTAAAAAAAATCACTGAAAAGTGGTTAAAGCCATCCTTAAGTATTTGAGAAATACTAAGGACTAATGGTTGGTTTATGGCGAGTCAAATCTGAAACTTGTGGGATTCACAGACTCTAATTTTCAATCTAACCATGATGACAGCAGAAGCATGTCGGGTTATATCTTTACTCTGAATGGTGGAGCCATCTGCTGGAAGAGTTTCAAGCAGCATACTGTGGCAGACTCTGTTTGTGAGATGGAGTACATCGCAGCATTGGATGCCATGAAGGAAGCTGTGTGGCTGAAAAAATTCATCACCGAGCTTGGAGTAGCACCCTCCGTCGATGGTTCGGTCCTGCTCTACTACGGCAGCACTGGTGCCATAGCTCAGATGAAGGAACCCAAAGCACACCAGCAGATGAAGCACATTTTGTACCGCTTTCACCTAATCTGGGAGATCGTGGATCGAGGTGACTTCAACCTTCAAAAGATTGATGAAAAAAAAATCTGGCCGACCCCTTCACTAAAGCCCTGGCGATAAAGAAGTTCAACAACCACAAGTCGAAGATGGGTATTAGATATTGTGCTGAGTGGCTTTAGGACAAGTGAAAGTTGTTGGAAAATATATCCCAAAAACCAATCGTCAACCTGATGATGGTTGAGCAACCTTGTATTGTAATTGATTTGTTAATAAATAAAATATATTTTTGATATTTTCATCATAAGTTTTCATCTTCTAATGAACTCCGTTGTTGTGATGAAGTCCTTAGGACTATTTAGGTTTGATAAAGAGAGGATTTATCGATTAGTCCTTAAAACTGTTCACGACCAAATGATGGGCTGTTAATAAGGATGATAGCTTCTATCGAGCATAGATCGCTGTAGGCCATATGGGTTGGTTGTCCTCTTAATCAAAGAATATGGAGATACTGGTATAGCATACAGGTGAGATGTAAGGGTATATCATCATTGAACATGACCAACTCCAGAGCATTCTGCTATCGAGAATGTCTCTGATGGGATATAGGTATAAGTGTCTCTTAGACTTGAGATCGCCTCAGTGACTTGCAAGCAACTCACTGTGCTTTGGTACTGGACTAACTGAATTTTTAATTCAGTGATGGAAGACTTCTGGGCATAGTCAAGTACTTGCGAAGTCAGAGTGCAATCAAGATGGGATTGACCACTCCAAGAGTTGGAGAAGAATGAGTCGCTGTATTTCAATTTAGCAAAACCTTGGCCAGGATAATCCATCAGATGGACTTGATATTTCAAAATACAATATGGACAACCTGATCAGAGTTGACAGTTGAACTCTGAGGTGTCCTATGAGTATTTTGGTCAAGGAGATGAATTATATGAAAACTATATCCGTATGGATTCTAAGGATGTTGTTCTACACATTCGATCTATCCGGTCGATGGGTATCATTGCTAGATGGTCACTTCGATTGGTATAAAAATTTATTTCTATACTATCAACTTAGGTTCGGACCTATGAGGTAACATATATTAGAGTTCATGATCCAATCGGATGGTTGATCAATGATTAAAAATCATTCTAGGGTTAAACGATCAATACGATTGATATTTAACCTAGTGCAAATATTGCAGGAGGTTTGATTAGCAATTTGATTGCTAATTGGCTTAATTTGATTAAGCCAATGGGCTAAGATTAAGTCTAATTGAATATGATTTAATTAGATTTAGTTTGGACTTGATTGGATCAAGTTCAATTGGTTTATTGGATAAGCCAAGTCCAAGAAAAAATTAGACCTAATCCAATTAGGACTTGGGTCAACCTAATTTCTAATTTGATTAAAAAATTAAATCAGATTTAAATCTAATTTAATTTGATTAAATTAGGTTCTTAATAGGATTAAGATCTATTTTAATTGAGTTGATTTGGTTTTGGTTTGATTTGGTTTGGTTTGAGAAACCAAATTTGAATAAGTCATAGATTGAATCCTAGTAAGACTAGGATTCCACCTTGCACTACCTTAGTGTTAGATGTGTGCCCTAGATGCCAGATCGGCTGACACAGTCCTGTACAAATCTAAGGGTAAATTTATAATTTTGACTATAAATGAATGAAAAGGGTTATTCTTCTATTACATTGTGTACATTGTGTCTGTGATACATCCTTTGAGTTAGTGAGAATGTAAATTTATATTTTTAAGAGTTGAAAATTTAAGACATGAATTTATATAACTAACTCATAAATAGCTCCTGACCATAGGATCATCATGAGGATGGTGATCGATCCAGAAGGTTGGTGTACGATCGCTTCCTTAGGATAGATGTGTCTTGAGTCTACGGTGTGGAGACACCGGAGTGAGAGTACAGGTATTCATTGAAAATGAGAGTACTGAGCGTGACCACTTCAAGTAGTCATAAAGAAGTCTACCTTTTCGTCGATGACTAGCTCGATGCTACAGTTGTGTGTCTAGTTTTTTGACCTGAGGTGCATCGATAGTTCACCTTGGTGTGTTATAGTTTGACTACACCATAACTCGATCTCCTAGCCATTCAAAATTCTGAGGTGTATGTTGGCTGTAGCATATTCATTGTAGGAACTAGGTCGCACCAAGATGGGATCTATCAACCTCGGTAGATGAGAGGAGTAGTCCTATGATAATTGAAAGATCAAGTCCTTAAGCCCATGGCCATGGCAGAGTGAAATAATGAAAAAGAGTTTTTCATTAAGGTTTCACATCGGACTTGGATCGATCGATTAATTCATATGACTGATGTTGGGTTTAACGAGTTCACCTTAATCCTAATTCAGTCGGGACTCAGGATAGAGAAACTCAATCACATAGATAACTGTACCGAGAGGTTCATCTTCAGTTCTGATGGGTTGCCACCACATACTGCTAGGTGTCACTGGTGGATTTTGGAAGCAATAGAATAATATTGATGATCGATCATTTTAATTGTCTGAATCAGAAGAGTTCTGATCTATCGAAAGGAGTTTCGATGATGTCGATGATGAGATCACGACATATCTCATTACCATATAGAATTGAACCCAACTGGGTCACACAAACAAGGGTTAGGATCTGGATGTCATCAATTGAGCTAACTCAATTGATTTGGATTAGATCCAATTAGGTTCAAGGAAATCGTGCTAGCACACGATTGAGCCTAACTTTCTCCTCATGTAATCTTTTCTGTCTCTACTAAGCCAAATATGATTTGACTCATCCAAAGAATCTTAGAAAGATTTATCTCAATCTAAATGAAGCTTGTCCAACTCAGAAAAGGCTTATCTTAATTCATGAGATGAATTTAAGACAACACCTGCTAATTCCTAGCACCTGCCAATTTTATTTTAAGACATCTGTCAAAAGTTGACATATGGGTCTTAAACTAAAGAGGGTTCATTGGAAAACTTTTGTAGAGTGTCCACATGCCAAAACCCAATTGAATTAGATGCCATAATCAGATTATGGCATAAGCCCAATTGGATTAAAGTGGGCACCCCAAATGGATAAGAACCAAAGAGTCCTGATAAACATGGACTCTTTGGCGCCACCTTGATTGAGCTTATCCAATGTTGGTGCCAACTTAGGAGAGAGGGTGGGTTTCTTATCTGATCTGATTAGATGATATCACTCCACCAATCAAAATTTTTCCAAAATTTATTGAAATTTTTTGATTGGTTGAATGATGTGGCACTATGCAGCATACAGGGTCTATATAAACCCTGCTGCGCCTAGGGTTTCGAGAAAGAAATTATTTTATGCACAAAACTTAATAGCTGCTGCCCCCTCTCCTATTCTCTATATCTTCCCTACTCTCCTTCCTCCCCTCTTCACATCCAAAGAGTTGGACATCTATCTGGCAAAGATCCAAGGCGTGGTGACGCCTGGAACAGAAGGCTGCAGGATATCTTCGACAGGCTGCTGCTCCAACTTCAGAAGGAGTTCTGAAGCACTTTCAAATTAGATAAAGATCTAATTTTTGGAGCATAGATTTATGAGGAGAAGATATTCTAGATTCTATCTGAGTGGATATTGGTAGAGGCCAGACGCTTGCATGGTTGCATTAGAACCTCGGGCTGTGCAGAGATCATCTATAGGGTAATTAGATTACCCTTGAGGTACTTCTTCTTTCATCATAGTTTTACATTTAATTTTAAATTTTAAATATCAGATAATAAAATTAGATCTAGAAAATTAGATCTAAAATATATAGAATAAATTTTTTAAAAATTATTCCATCCCAGATTTGATGAAATCTGGAAGATCCTACGAGGAAAAGCGGTTTCCCCCCTTCAAGTGGTATCAGAGCCAGGTTGTTGGCTCTATTTCAGATCTATTTTAGATCTAATTTTAATTTAAATTTATCTGATATTAAAATATTTTAGATGTCACATCAGATGTGATAGGATCTAAAATCAAAATATTTAAAATTAAATCTAAGAAGATCTAACATGCATAAGATGCATGACTAGACTAGGATTAGTTGAATCCATGAATGGTCTTAAGTTTTATATTTTAATAAGATTAAAATATAAATTAAATCTAATTTATTTTTTATTTTTCTAATATTATAAATATTATAATCAGATCAAAAAATAAAAAATAAAATTTTAATTTTTCCATAAAATTGATCTGCAGCATGCCTAGACTAGTTGTAGAATTATTCTAATAACTTATCTAGAATAGATTTAATTTTGAATAGTTTAATTTAAATCTTATTTTTTAGATATTACATGTGATGTATCAGATCTAAAAATATGTTAATTAGATTGATTTTTGATACATGAGATGTATGCAAAGCATGTATTAGTTAGATCTTAAATTATATATGTGATATGTTAATTTAGATCTAACTAGTTTTGTAGTTAAATTTATATTTTTGATTAAGATGTTCCTCATGGCCGTCCGGTCATAAGAATAAAGTAGGGTTTTAAGACCCTCTTTTCTCATTCAATGGGGTGTCATATGATGTGTAGGGATACCGTGCGTTCATCCTTAATCAAAAATCAAAACTTACTTTTTTGCAAAACCCTAGATCTTGAAATCCTAGGATTTATTTTACATGCTTTATTTATGAATCCAAACTTAATTAATAAATTAAGCTTATGAAATTAAGTTAGATCTAAAATTGAGAATTTTAGATCTAAGATATTTTCATAAAATTGGGTTCGGGCTTGGGTAGCTCAATTAGGTCTAGCGATTAATCAAACCGAATCAAGAGTTGGTTAGGTGGGATCATGAAAGCTAATAATTGACCAGCCTAATAGGATTAAGTCTGGATCAAGGTCGAATCACATTTAGATATGACTCAATCAAGTTAAGACCTAATTTGGCTCAGTGGTTAGAGCCTGGATTGTAGGCTAATCTAATTAGTTCTGGTTCGACAATTTGATGTCTAAGATAAGTTGGGCAGATGCGACCGACTGATTTTTAATTGAAAGCTACTCGACTCGAATACGTTCTTATCGAGTTAATAGCATATCCCTCCCACCGATCTCACTTACTTGGCCATATGTGTCGACTCAGTTTGATTAGAGGTGGCTAACAATTCGAGCTAACCCATGCCACTAGGTTAGTCATAATTGTTATGACTATGTCAAGTCAAGTTTAATGAGACCTAAATAAATCTCCCTAAGAAAATATTAAGTCTAGGTCTTCCACCATTGTGGATGTGCGGGCCCTTCTCGGGGTTGATTATTTTCGACTGATTACAGTGGCTCAGTTGCACCGAAAAGATGCAACCATGTCCATTAGGCATTGGATGCTATGGATTAGAGGATGGGTTGGGCTCAATATTTCGGATACGGTGAGGAACCCAATCAGGAATCTAGTTCGTGCAAATAGTGGGTTTGACTTAACTAAGGATTGGAGCAATATCCCGGACACAGTGAGCTTCATGAATTAGAGACCAAGTTTTGGGTGCACCATAATTAGAGAATCATTGGACAAGACTTGTCCACTCATCGGTTGACCCATCACCAATAACTGTTAGGTGAGGTGGTAAGCCAGTCGGTGAGACCGCACCACCCATTAGAAATCACTGATCACGGAGATTTTCACATCTCTACCAAGGGAGTGTAGGGATCTGAGAAAATAGTGGGAGCCTAATTTATTTAAAAATAAAAATCCTAAATAAATTGATTGAGTCTGATTATAAAATCTAACTAGAAACTTTTGACTCTCTACAGGAAACATGTCTGCCTCAAACCCCCTGACCAAAATTCTAGACACCCATAGACTGACTGGACCCAATTTCAAGGACTGGTTGAGGAACTATAAAATTATTCTGGGTTTCAAAAAATTGACTCGTGTCTTGGATCAGGACCCACCTGCCATACCAGCACATCCGACTGCTGAACAGAGAGCGTCTCTGAAAAAGTGGATGGATGATGATAACAAAGCAAGGTACTACATGTTGGGTGCAATGTCTGATGACTTGAAGCGCCAACATGAGAATATTTTGACTATCCACCAAATGTTGGCTCACCTACAAGAGTTGTTTGGTGAACAGAGTCGCGCGGCCAAGTATCAAGTCTGTCAAAGACTTTTTAAGGCCAAGATGCGTGATGGGCAGTCAGTCCAAGATCATTATTTGACAATGATCAAGGATATTGAGGAGCTTGAGAAGCTCGGTATCATCTTAGACAAAGATTTTCAGATTGATGTGATCCTTCAGTCCTTGTCTGATGCATATGGTTAGTTCATCATGAACTTTCATATGCATAAGATGCAGTGTACCTTGACCGAGTTAATGAACATGCTGGTTACGTTTGAGCTTTCTATGAAGGGTTCAAAAGGCTCAGTTCTTATTGTGGAGCGGACTTCTTCCAAGAGAAAGTCTTTTGGAAAGAAAAAGAAGTCTGCGAAGAAGCAGAAGGTGGATGGCAAGAAGAAGAAGACAGAACCAAAGAAGAAGGCTGCTGATAAGGAAAAATATTTTCATTGCCAATCAAATGGCCATTGGAAGTAAAACTGTCCTCAGTATCTGGCCACCCTGAAGAACAAGAAGGATGGTCCTTCTGGAGGTATGCTCATTTTAGAATCTAATCTTACAGTTTC
This sequence comes from Elaeis guineensis, assembly GCF_000442705.2. Taxonomy (NCBI): domain Eukaryota; kingdom Viridiplantae; phylum Streptophyta; class Magnoliopsida; order Arecales; family Arecaceae; genus Elaeis; species Elaeis guineensis. The sequence continues at coordinate 13,954,261 of NC_026006.2, read as the reverse complement.
TTCTACATCCAGTTGGGTGCTTGACTCTGGTTCTAGTGCTCATTTGTGCACTTCTATGCAGGGTCTTGAGGAGAGCAGGAGGCTGAGGGATGGAAAGATGATCCTACGTGTCAGAAACGGAGCAAGAGTTGCTACTGTAGCTGTGAGAACCTATCCTCTGTGATTACCATTAGGATTAGATTTAGTTTTAAGGGACTGTTATTATGTGCCTGCAGCAAGCAGAAATTTGATTTCTGTTTCATGTTTAGCACAAGAAGGCTATGTGATTAGCTTTCATAAGGATCATTGTAATATTTTTTATGAAAATAATAAAGTTACAGATGGTTTTCTTATTAACGATCTCTATCAGCTACATATTGATGTATCTGTATTTAATATTGAGCAAAATATGAATGCCATAGAAATTAAAAGGCCTAGAGATAGTCTAAATGATAGGTATCTGTGGCATCTAAGGCTAGGTCATATAGCAGAAGACAGGGTTAACAAATTAGAAAAATTCAGGCTATTGAGTCCATTGACTTTCAAGTCATATCCAGTTTGTAAATCATGCCTTCAAGGCAAAATGACCAAGCTTCCTTTTGTGGGACATAGGGAAAGGGCCACAGACCTACTTGCCCTAGTACATACGGATGTGTGCGGCCCATTTGATGTGCCGACTAGATGCAACTACGTCTACTTTATTATCTTTACCGATAATATGTCTAGGTACGAGTATGTATTTCTAATGAAACACAAGTCTGAAGCCTTTGAAAGATTCAAAGAATTCAGACATGAAGTAGAAAAACAAACAGAAAAGCTCTTTAAGATTCTTCGATCAGATCGAAGAGGTGAATACCTTAGTCGGAAGTTCTTAAACTATCTTAAGGAAATGGCATAGTCTCTCAATGGACTCCACCTGGAACACCTCAACTCAACGGGGTTTCAGAATGGAGAAATTGGACCCTATTAGATATGATCCGTTCCATGATGAGCTTCACAGACCTCCCCGAATTTCTTTGGGGACATTGTCTCATGACAGTAATTTATGTATTGAATAGGATTTCTTCTAAAACTATTCCTACCACACCATATGAGATATGGCATGGTAAAAAGTCAAGTCTGAATCATCTCAGAATTTGGGGTTGTCTGGCTCATATCAAGAGACAGCAGGCGGACAAGTTAGAGTTTAGGTCTTTTAGAGCTCGATTCATAGGATATCCTAAAGAGTCATTAGGATACTATTTCTATATTTCGGAAGACCACAATGTGATTATGAGTCGAAATGCTATTTTTCTTGAAAAATAGTTTATTCAAGATGGTGGCATTGGAAGAATAGTTAAGCTCAAGGAGAATGTCTCCCAAGAGCAATGAGCTAAAGAACCTGAGGAACCAAATCAATCAGAACCAGTCCTAACACAACCTCTTCTACCTCGTAGATCGACTAAGGTTTTCCATCCTTCTAAAGGTACTTAAGTACCATACAAGAGGATGTAGAAGAAATGTTCCTCACGAAAAATGGGGTTCATGGTGATGATCCCAAGATCTATGATGAGGCGATATCAGATATCGACTCTGAGAAATGGTTAGAGGCAATGAGATTAGAAATTGACTTGATGCACTCAAACCAAGTCTAGACCTTGGTAGATCCATCTGAAGGTATTGTACCTATTGGGTGTAAATAGATCTTCAAGAGAAAGATAGGTGCAGATGGGAATGTGGAGATATTCAAGGCTAGGCTCGTACTGAAAGGTTATAGTCAGCGTGAAGGCATTGACTATCAGGATACCTTTTCATCCGTAGCCATGCTAAAATCTATCCGCACATTGCTTGCTATTGCAGCCTATTTCGATTATGAAATATGGTAGATGGACGTGAAAATGGTGTTCTTAAATGGACATCTTGAGGAAGATATCTATATGGAACAGCTGCTTGGTTTCACATCTAGTGATGATGATCACAAGATCTGCAAGCTGTAAAGGTCCATTTATGGACTTAAGCAAGCATCTCGGAGTTGGAATACTCATTTCAATGATGTCATCAAAATATTTAGTTTCATCAAGAACGAGGAGGAATCATGTGTGTTTAAAAAGGTCAGTGGGAGCGTAGCTGTCTTCCTCATATTGTACGTAGATGACATCCTCTTAATTGAAAATGATATTCCCATGTTAACCTCAGTCAAAGTATGGTTGTCTAAGGAGTTCTCTATGAAAGATCTAGGATAGGCATCTTTCATACTGGGTATTAAGGTCTATAGAGATAGACCAAATAGGATGCTGGGACTTTTACAGAAGATGTACATAGAGGAGGTGCTAAAAAGGTTTAGCATGAAAAACTTCAAAAGAGGTTTTTTACCTTTTAGACATGGCATTCATCTCTCCAAGAAGATGTGCCCTAGCACACCTGAGGAGATTGAACACATAAGCAAGATCCCTTATGCTTCGACAATAGGGAGCCTCATGTATGCCATGCTATGTACACGATCTGATATAGCCATGCTGTGAGTGTCATAAGCAGATATCAGTCGAATCCAGGCGAAGAGCACTGGACTTCTGTGAAATGTATCCTTAAGTACTTAAAAATGACTAAGGATATGTTTCTAGTCTTTGGGAATGGAGAACTCCAGATTCAGAGATATACAGACTCAGACTTTATGTCTGATATAGATGATAGAAAGTCGACATCTGGGAGTCTGTTCATTTGCAATGGTGGTGCAATTAGCTGAAAGAGTTCCAAGCAGACGGTGATTGCTGATTCCACCATAGAGGCAGAGTATATTGCTACATCGAAAGCTGCGAAGGAGGCATTCTGGTACAAGAAGTTTGCCGCAGAGCTTGGAGTGATGTCATCGGATGCCATACCTCTTTACTACGATAATAATGGTGCCATAGCCCTAGCTAAGGAGCTAAGGTCTCACCAGAAGTCCAAGCACATCGAGCGGCGATTTTATTTGATCCGTGATTACCTTGAAAAGGGTTATGTCGAGGTCAAGAGAGTCAACTCCATAGATAATGTGGCAGATCCACTGACAAGTCATTGGGCCAACAGAAGATCGAAGCCCACCTTGAGAAGATGAGATTTAGATATGTAGCCAATTGGCATTAGGTCAAGTGGGAGTTTGTTAGATGTGTGCCCTAGATGCCAGATCGGCTGACACATTCCTGTACAAATCTAAGGGTAAATTTATAATTTTGACTATAAATAAATGAAAAGGATTATTCTTCTATCACATTGTGTCTGTGATACATCCTTTGAGTTAGTGAGAATGTAAATTCATATTTTTAAGAGTTGAAAATTTAAGGCATAAATTTACATAACTAACTCATAAACAGCTCCTGACCATAGGATCATCACGAGGATGGTGATCGATCTGGAAGGTTGGTGTACGATCGCTTTCTTAGAATAGATGTATCTTGAGTCTACGATGTAGAGACACCGGAGTGAGAGTACAAATATTTGTTGAGAATGAGAGTACTGAGCATGACCCTTCGAGCAGTCATAAGGAAGTCTACCTTCTCGTCGATGACTAGCTCGATGCTGCAGTTGTGTGTCTAGTTCTTTAACCTAAGGTGCATCGACAGTTCACCTTGAGTGTGTTATAGTTTGACTACACCATAACTTGGTCTCCTAGCCATTCAAAATCCTGAGGTGTATGTTGGTTGTAGCATATTCATTGTAGGAACTAGGTCGCACCAAGATGAAATCTATCAACCTCGGTAGATGAGAGGAGTAGTCCTATGATAATTGAAAGATCGAGTCTTTAAGCCCATGGCCATGGTAGAGTGAAATAATGAAAAAAAGTATTCCATTAAGGTTTCACATCGAACTCGGATCGATCGATTAATTCATATGACTGATGTTGGGTTTGACGAGTTCACCTTAATCCTAATTCAGTCGGAACTCATGATAGAGGAACTCAATCACACAGGTAACTACACCGAGAGGTTCATCTTCAGTTCTGATGGATTGCCACTACATACTGCTAGGTGTCACTGGTGGATTTTGAGAGTAATTAGAATGATATTGATGATCGATCATTCTAATTGTCTGAATCAGAAGAGTTCTGGTCCATCGAAAGGAGTTTCGATGATGTCGATGATGAGATCATGACATATCTTATTACCATACAAAATTGAACCTACCTGGGTCAGACAAAAAAGGGTTAGGGTCTGGATGTCATCAATTAGGCTAACTCAATTGATTTGGATTAGATCCAATTAGGTTCAAGGAAATCGTGTTAGCACACGATTGAGCCTAACTTTCTTCTCGTGTAATCTTTTCTGTCTCTACTGAGCCAAATATGATTTGACTTATCTAGAGAATCTTAGAAAAGTTTTTGTGAGTCTAAATGAAGCTTGTCCAGCTCAGAAAAGGTTTGTCTTAATTTATGAGATGAATTTAAGACAACACCTACTAATTCCTAGCACCTACCAATTTCATTTTAGGACATCTATCAAAAGTTGACATATGGGTCTTAAACTGAAGAGGATTCATTGGAGGATTTTTTTAGAGTGTCCACATGCTAAAACCCAATTGAATTGGATGTCATAATCAGATTATGGCATGAGCCTAATTGGATTAAAGTGGGCGCCCCAAATGGATAAGAACCAAAGAGTCCTGATAAACATGGACTCTTTGGCGCCACCTTGATTGAGCTTATCCAATGTTGGTTCCAAATTAGGAGAGAGGGTGGGGTTCTTATCTGATATGATCAGATGATATCACTCCACCAATCAAAATTTTTTCAAAATTTATTGAAATTTTTTGATTGGTTGAATGATGTGGCACTGCGCAGCATACAGGGTCTATATAAACCCTGCTGCGCCTAGGGTTTCGGGGAAGAAATTATTTTATGCACAAAACCCAATATCTATCACCTCCTTCCCTCTTCTTCATGTCCTCCCTGCTCTCCTTCCTCCCCTCTTCACATCCAAAGAGTTGGACATCCATCTGGCAAAGATCAAAGGCGTGGTGATGCCTGGAACAGAAGGCTGCAGGACATCTTCGACAGACTACTGCTCCAACTTCAGAAGGAGTTCTGAAGTACTTTCAAATCAGATAAAGATCTAATTTTTGGAGCATAGATTTATGAGGAGAAGACATTCTAGATCCTACTTGAGTGGATACCAGTAGAGGCCAGGCACTTGCGTGGCTACATCAGAACCTCGGGCTGTGAAGAGATCATCTACAGGGTAATCAGATTACCCTTGAGGTACTTCTTCTTTCATCATAGTTTTAGATTTAATTTTAGATTTTAAATATCATATAATAAAATTAGATCTAGAGAATTAGATCTAAAATATATAGGATAAATTTTTTTAAAAATTATTCCACCCCAGATTTGATGAAATCTGGAAGATCCAACGAGGAAAAGCAGTTTCCCCCCTTTCACTTAACCCCCCATGACCACTCTCTCTTATTTTGTGCAACAAAACCTTCTCTCCCAGGCCCTCATGCATGCCCAAATCTTTTCGCTCTTTCTCTCTTACATGGAATGTGGTTGTGGACCAAGTCAAAGTAGGAATTAGTTTGGATTTCAAATTCTATGAGATAGAATTTTAGGAAACCAAAACTCTTTTCTTATGGCACTGATTTTACCTAAATTTTTTTTGAGATTTTTATGACTTTTATAGCACATATTATGCACCCTTTTCTGGTGGTCCATGGTAGAAAAAGAAGGAGGGGGTGCCCGAGAGTTGGGCACCACTTGTCTTGCCCTGTTTGAATTTTTCTTGACTAGGTATTTGATCTACATAAGGATTCTTCATATCTCTTTATTTAAGATGAACTTCTTCTTAATATTTTTGTGGATTACAGACCATTGAGATTCCTTTGGGGTGTTTGAAAATCAAGGAGAAAGAGTATTGGGGCATGGAGATATAATAGACACAAAACTAGATGTCTGGGTTAGAGCAAAGAGAAGAAGAAGAGGGTCTTCTTCTTCGATTGCTAAGTTCACCTCTTCTCTTCCTCCATCTGTGAGTTTTCTAAGAGTGTCTCACATCTAAAACTCTTTCTCCTACTTCTCATCTTTAGAAGAGTCCAAATCAAGAAGAAGGAGGCATCTGATAGACCATCGAAGAAGGATCAGCATAGTACTAGCATATAATGCTGATTTCCTGGATCAGGACTTCTGATCATGATTTGTGGGCTCGTGTGGATGACTCTTAGAGGTTGGATGCATATGTGACTCACAACATCATTCTCAAGCCCAGATCAGCAAAGTTAGAATGTCTAACTTGCAAGGTAATAGATCTGATCTATTATATTTTACATACATTAGATGTAGTATAGAAACATATTGATATGATCAATATGTAGTTCTTTCTCTTTATATTTTAATATCTGATTTAATATCAAGTAATAATCATATAATAAGATCTTAGATTTAGGAATTTTTTGATTTTATAAGATAAATTTTGATTTATTTTAGTCTTTCGCTGTCTGATCTTGAAAAAATTTCAAGATCTAACCCTGAAACCTTAAATCTGGTTCCTTCACCAATGACGGTATTGTGCCTGCTGATGAATAATGGATCTGACTTAACAAGAAAATATATCAATAACTATTAAATGAGGTGTGTTTGGATCAGTAGGACTGCAGTATCCATTTGAAATCGATAGCGTATAGATTTTTATTTCTCCATTTGAGGAGTGTGGGAGATTCGAAAAAATAGTAAGTGCCTTGTTTATTTTTAAAGTTCTTAGAATAAATATTTTATAAGTACAAATATCTAACTAAAAACTTTCTCTCTGTTGATAATCATGTCGAGTGCCAACCTTTTAGTTCATATCCTTGACACCAATAGGTTGACTGGAACAAACTACAAAGATTGGTTCCAAAATTTGAGAATTATTCTTAGTTTTGAGAAACTAACCCATACCCATAATCAAGATGCATCTGTGTTACTAGCTCATCTATCCCTTGATCAATGAGCCACACTTGAGAAGTGGATGGATGAGGATAACAAGACGAAGTATTACATTCTAACGTCTATGTTCAATAATCTTCAGCTATAGCATAAAGACATGAGGACTGTCAAAAAGATACTGACTCACCTACAAGAGTGTACAGTGAGCAGAGTCACACAGCTCACTTTGAGGTCTCTCGGAGACTATTCAGAGCGAAAATATATGATGGGCAGTCTGTTAATGATTATTGTTTAATAATGATCAAGGACATCGAAGAGCTTCAGAAGCTCGACATGAACATGGATAAGGAATTGCGGGTAAATTTGATCCTCCAGTCTCTTCCTGATTTATATGGATAGTTCATCATAAACTATCATATGAATAAGATTGATAGCACTCTGTTCGAATTACTGAACATGCTAGTAACAGCTGAGGGCACCTTAAAAAGTTCAAGGGATACAGTTCTGACTGTAGAGCAGGTTTTCTCTAAGAAAAAATTTTCTTTCAAGAAGAAGAAGAAGCCTACGAAGAAGCAAAAGAATGAGGCCAAGCTCAAGAAGTAGGTTTCGAAGAAAGCTGACAATAAAGAAAAATATTTTCATTGCAATATCGAAGGCCACTGGAGAAGAAACTATCTGGCCTATCTAGTGACTGTCAAGAATAGAAAAAAAAAAGATGGGCCTTCTGAAGGTACATCTGATATGCTCGTTATTGAAACTAATCTAATGATTTTTTCTTCTTCTAGTTAGGTTCTAGATTCTGATTCAAGTACTCATTTATGCACTTCTATGCAGAGTCTTGAAGAAGTTAGAGGACTGAGGGAAGGTGATATCACTCTTCGAGTCGCAATAGAACAAGGGTTGCTACTATAGCTGTCGGGACCTACTGTCTATGATTACCATTAAGGATTAATTTAATTTTGAAAGACTGCTATTATGTACCTATAGCCAGTAGAAATTTGATTTTCATATCTGTGCTGGTACAGGATAATTATAATTTTTATTTCAATAAAGACATATGTTTAATTTATTTTGGAAATAAAGTTATTACATGTATTTTCTTGATTGATGATTTTTATCATTTGCATATAAATATGAGTATCAATATTAATGAATAAACTGTGAATACCATAGAGTCTAAGAGACTTAAAGATAGAATTAGCCAAAAGTATTTATGGCACCTTAGGTCAGGCCATATTGGAGAGAACAGACTCAACAAACTGGAGAAAGATGGTCTTCTTGGGCCATTGACTTTTGAGTCTTATTTGGTTTATGAGTCCTATCTTTAAGAAAAAATGGCTAAGCTACTCTTTATGGGATAAGGAGAAAGGGCCAATGAAATATTAGCCCTGGTACACACTGACATGTGTGGTCCATTCGATGTACAAGCCAGAGGTGGCTATGTCTACTTTATAACTTTTATCAATGATTATTCATGATATGAGTTTATATATTTGATGCATCATAAGTCTGAAGCCTTTGAAAAGTTCATAGAGTTCAGACATGAAATAAAAAAATATATCGAAAAATCTATAAAGATTTTTTGATCAGATCAAGGAAGGGAATACCTTAGTAAAAAATTTTGGGCCTATCTCAAGGATAATGATATAGTCTCACAGTGGACACCTCCAGGGATATCTTATCTCAACAGGATATTCGAAAGAAGAAATTAGATCCTATTATATATGGTTTGATCCATGATGAGCTTCACAGATCTTCCTATATTTCTTTAGGGATATGCATTACTTTCTACGATTCATCTTTTGAATCGGATTCTCTCTAAATTCATTCCTACCACACCATATGAGTTATGATATGGTAAGAAGCCAACTCTTGGGTACCTCAAGATTTGGAGATGTCCAGCCCATGTCAAGCGACAGCAGGCAGACAAGTTAGAGGCTAGATCTTTTAGGACTCGCTTCAAAGAGTATCCTAAGAAAATCATGGGATACTACTTCTATCTTTCTGAGGATCACAATGTGATTGTGAGCCATCATGCCATCTTCTTAGAAAAAGAGTTTATCCAAGATGGAGGCAGTGAGAGGAAGATTGAGCTCAAAGAGAAAGTCTCTAAAGAGCATCGAGTCTAAGAACCTAAATCCAGTAGTGAGCCAGTAGATGTGGTACCTCCTCCATCTCATAGATCAAGTAGGATCTTCCATCCTCCTGAAAGGTACTTAGGTATTCTTATAGAGGATTTAGAGGAAGCATTCCTTATGAGAGATAGAGATATTAGGAATGATCCTAAGACCTACGATGAGTCAATGTTAGTATTGATTTTGAGAAATGGATGGAAGTGATGAAGTTAAAAATTGACTCCATACATTCCAATCAGATTTGATCCTTAGTAGATCCACTAGAAGGTATTGTATCTATTAGGTATAAATAAATTTATAAAACAAAAATTAGATCAGATGGTAAGGTAGAGTCCTATAAGGCATGACTAATTGCGAAAGGTTATAGTCAATGTGAAGGTATTGACTATCATGAAACTTTTTTGCATGTGGCCATGCTGAAATCCATCCATACTCTACTTGCGATAGTAACTTTTCATGATTATGAAATTTGATAGATGGATGTGAAAATTGTCTTTTTAAATGGATATTTTGAGGAAGATATCCATATGGAGCAGTCCTTGGATTTCACATCCAGTGATAGTGATCACATAGTCTACAAGTTGCAAAGGTTTATATATAGACTCAAATAAGCATCTCAGAGTTGGAACACTCGCTTTAATGATGTGATCAAAATATTTGATTTCATCAAAAGTGAGGAGAAACCATGTGTGTACAAAAAGGTCAGTGGGAGCACTATCACATTCCTCGTATTATACATAGGTGATATCCTTCTGATTGAGAATGATATTCTCATACTAATATCGGTCAAAGTATGGTTATCAAAAAAATTCACTATAAAAGACCTAGGAGAAGCTTCCTACATTCTTGGTATAAAGATCTATAGAGATAGATCTAAGAGAATGATATGGCTCTTATAGCAAATATACATAGAGGAGGTGCTGAAGAGGTTCAGTATGAAAAACTCCAAGATGAGTCTTTTGTCTCTTAGACATGGGGCATTCATCTCTCTAAAAAAATATATCCTGACATACTTGAGGAGATCCAGTGCAGGAGCAAGATCTCTTATGCTTTGGCAATAGAGAGCCTCATGTTTACTATGTTATATACACGACCTGATATAGCCCTTGCCGTAAGTGTCACGAGTAGATATCAGGCGAATCTAGAAAAAGAACACCGGATTGCTGTTAAAAATATCTTTAAGTACTTGAGAAGGACTAAAGATTTATTGTTGGTCTTTGGTGGAAGATCAGAGTTGAAAGTTGAGAGATACACCTATTCAGACTTCAGGACTGATGTCGATGATAGAAAGTCTACATCGGGATATATCTTTTTGTGTAATGATGGTGCGGTTAGCTGAAAGAGTTTCAAGCAGCCGATCATTGCAGATTCAACCATGGAAGTCGAGTACATCGCCACCTCTGAAGCTGCTAAGGTAGTCTTTTGATTTAAGAAGTTTGTTGCGAAGCTAGGCATGATACCATCAGATGCCATTACACTGCACTGCAACAACAACAATGTCATAGACCTCATTAAGGAGCTCGGGTCTCATCAAAAGTCTAAACATATAAAGCGATGGTTCCACATCATACATAAATATCTCGAGAAGAAGTTCATGGAGATGTAAAAAATCGACTCCATACATAATGTGGTGGATCTGCTAACCAAGCCTCTCAGCCAACAGAAGACCAAAGCTCATCTTGAGAATATGAGTCTTAGGTATATGGCCAATTGGCTCTAGGTCAAGTGGGAGTTTGTTAGATATGTGCCGTAGAAGTCAATTATTGGCTGACATATTTTATAATTCCAGAGCTTAATTTTATATTTATAATATTTTTATTATTAATAAAGAACTTTTTATTCCAATCATGTTTATGTGTTCATGATTTATCCTAAAAGTTAACAAAGATGATTTTTGTATATTCTCAAGGTGTTGAAGATTTGAGACATATATTAATTAGTGGTAAGTTTCTAAATGCTCCTAATCAAAAGATCGTCATGGAAGATAGTGATCAATCCATCAGAGATCGATGCACAGTTCACCTCCTTTGTGTATAGATGAGTCTCGAATCTGCAGTGTAGAGACACTAGGGTGAGGGTGCGGGTTGTTGTTAGAGAACAACTTCTACTGAGCATGACCAATACGAGAAATCACTTAGATATCTACTCACTCGTCAGTGGTTGACTCGATGCTACAGTGGTGTGAGTGATCCTTTGACCAACAGTGTCATCAACTATTCACAGTGAGGCTATTGAGTTTGATTGTATGTTCCCTTGGTCTCTAGCCATTCGGGCCCTTACTGTGTATGTTGGCTACAGCAGGTTCAGATTCGCTGTTAGAAATAAAATACTCCTAAATAAAATCTATCGATCTTGATAGAAAAGGAGAAGTCCTATGTAATTTGCAAGATTGAGTTCAGAAAGTCTTTGACCAAAGCAAGTGTGAATACTGAAAATGAATTTCTATGAGATTCACAAATAAACTTGAGTCGAATCAATTTAGCATATGACTGACGATGGAGTCTGACGAGTTCTTCATGACCTCCATCAAGTCGGGACTCACGATAGAAGGACTGAAGCATATGATAACTGTTGGGTGGATGTCTGGCCAGGACACCACCTCCCAAGACCTTTTCAATACCACGCGATGCAGCAGGAAGAAAGAAGAAACAAAACAAAAGAAAAAACAATCAAAATACGTGGATCAGCCACAAAAGGGCTCACCTCCACGGGGCATGCAAACTTTACTATAAAAAAAAAATTTTACAAGAGGAGACCTCACCCTCAACCCTTGTACACCCAATTCTCTCTCACTAGAAGTTTTCCTCACAAAAGCTCTCTCTCTCTCTTGGAAGACCCCCTGAACCCCTGAAGTGCCTGGCGACCGCTGTCCAGGAGCCTCCTGCTCCTTCTCTCTCAGTGTTTCTGCTTCTCCCTTCTCTTGGGTTACGTACGGGCTTCGTACGGTGCAAAAAACCGATCCACCGCCCTCTCTGTTTCACGCACAGGCCCTTTTAAAGGGTTAAAAACTTGATTAGAGATGGATTAGGAGTCCTAAACAAAGCCAGATAACCCTTAGACCGTCGGATCAAGATCGGGAGCCACCCACACCCTCAGATCGTGCTCCGATCCATGAAATAGTGCCGTGGACCATGAGAAATGCATGGGAAATGCCCATGCGGTCCACAGGCCCAGCCATGGACCGCCCGGTCCATGGTGGACCGGGGCAAAGGGGCCAGCAGACAGCTGGGCCTAGGCCGGCCCGCCCACGCGGGCCTGGGCCGCGCCCGTGCGCGGGGCTGGGCCGCGCGCCCGCTTGGGTTGCACATCCCGTACGGGCCTGGGTCGCACGTCCCACGTGCCGCCGCCTGCGGCCGCGCCGCTGCCGTCCACCGCCAGTCGCCAGCGGTCCTCCATCGCCTCGAATCTCGTGCCAACTTCAAAAGCTCGTATCTCCTCCATCCGAGCTCTGTTTCAAGTGATCTTGGTCTCGTTGGACTCCATTTTTCACCACGAACCTTGCTGTGGGCTGAATCTCAAGGTGTCAAATCTTAACAATCTCTATCTCGACTCGATATTCGACCTCCTCCAAACTCTGAGAGCTTCTGGATCTCCTCGCCCCCATGCCCTGGGGCAATCGCCTGCTGATCATGGATGGGCAAACATGGGAGTCGAGCCAGGCTGCTCGATCCCATCTCCATCGTATGCTGTGCTCCTCCTGATCTGAGACCCGCTCGGGGTATCATCCTGTGGCAATAGGAATCTCACCTTGCGACGTCGCCTCTCGTCCTTTCGAGTCTCCTGTCTCATGCCCAATCCACCTCTTAGAGCTCCACCTCACTCTGGGCTCCACCTGGCTCCCGAAGCTCCACCTCGTACTGGGCTCCCCGCCAGGTAATAATATCCTCTGCTCCTCTTCTTCCCCACCAGCACAATCCTATCACCGCGTAACACCCTCAGGATTTTTCCACCAGCTATCGTCCTAATGCCAGGTAATAATGTCCTCCTGCTGACCATCCTAATACCTCTGACCGCACAGCTCGATCCATCCGACAGATATACAGTGCCCTCACTGTTCTCCAGGGAGTCAAACTGTTCCTCTCTGCAACATACATGATAGGGGCATGCAGAATCTAATATCCACTGCTAGGAAGAAGTAGATACCTCATCAGATATCTTCAGGACATCTCCATCTAAATCGCTGCCGGCCGTCGCTACAGCAGCCACCATCCAATTTTTGAGTTGAGGGCAATCTCTGGCTAGATGCCCCAACTCCTCACACCGATAACATCTGATTTTGCTCAAGTCCCTCCTGGACTTAGACCGCCCTCGTTGCGATCTCCTGTCGCTCCATCTACCACCTCCTGCTCCTCCAGAAGCCACCAAAGCTGAGCTACCGCCACCTGAGCTTGAAGCTAGGTTCTCCCTCCTGAGAACCTCGTTCTGGAGTATCGCCGCGGTGACCTCGTCCATCTTGATAGTGCTCTTCCCCACTAGAAGAGCAGTCACTAAGTACTCGTACGAAGAGGGAAGCGATGCTAGCAAAACCAGCGCCTTGGTCTTCTCCTCAACGTTCTCGTCAACACTGAGGAGGTCGGTGAGGATCTTCTGGAAGTGGCTCAGATGCTCCTGCATGCTCTGTCCCTCAGTCATCCGCAGTTGGTAAAACTACCTCCAGAGGAAAAGTATGTTGGTGAGAGACTTCGCCATGTACAACTCCTCGAGCTTCAACCACAGCACCGTCGGAGAAGTCTCGCTCAGCACATGGATCACCACCTCATCCGCCAGGTACATGCAGATGGTACTCACCACTTGCATCTGTAGTCGTTTTCAATCCCGCACCTCCATGGTGGTCGGCTTCTCATCGTACAAGAGAGCATCGATCAACCCCTATTGGATGAGCACGTCCTTCACCCTTGCCTGCCACAAGGAGAAATTGCTCTTACCATCAAACTTGTTAATCTCCATCTTGATTGTTCCTGTCTTCTCCATCTTCAGTCTTGCTCACCACCGCTGCAATCTGCATCCTTGTACCGCCTTACTCTGATACCACTTGTTGGATGGATGTCTGGCCAGGACAAAATCTCTCAAGACCTTTTCAGTACCACGCGATACAGCAGGAAGAAAGAAGAAACAAAATAAAAGGAAAAACAATCAAAATACGTGGATCAGCCACAAAAGGGCTCGCCTCCACGGGGTATGCAAACTTCACTATGAAAAAAAAATTTTACAAGAGGAGACCTCACCCTCAACACTTATACACCCAATTCTCTCTCACTAGAAGTTCCCCTCACAAAAGCTCTCTCTCTCTTGGAAGACCCCCTGAACCCCTGAAGTGCCTGGCGACCGCTGTCCACGCCCACGCGCAGGCCCGCGCGGGGGTGGGCTGCACGCCCGCCTGGGCCGCGCGCCCGGCTGGGCCGCGCACCCACGTGAGTCGCGCATCCCGCACGGGCCTGGGTTGCGCGTCCCGCGCGCCGCCGCCTGCGGTCGCACCGCTGCCGCCCGCCGTCGGTCGCCGGCAGAGGACCGCCACCTCGAATCTCGTGCCAACTTCAAAAACTCGTATCTCCTCCATCCGAGCTCCATTTCAGGTAATCTTGGTCTCGTTGGACTCCATTTTTTATCGCAAACCTCGCTGTGGGCTCAATGTGAGCTGAATCTCGAGGTATCAAATCCTAACAATAATTGCATCTAGAGATTCACACTTTCATTCTACTGGATTGCCACTACATACTGCTAGGTATCACTGATGGATTGTGGGACTCATTAGATATCATCTTGATGATCGATGACTTTCTAAGGATAGAGCTAGAATTACTTCAACCCATCAAAAAGAGTTTCGATGATATTGTGATGGTGATCACAATATATCTCACTATCAGATAGAATGAAACCTATGGGATCACACATTAAGAGATTTAATCTTGAATTTATCAATTAACTTATGAAGTTTTAATTGGATTAAAATTTATTAAAATTTGATTAGATTTAAGAGAACCATGCTAGCATATAGTTAAACCTGATTCTTCTCTAGACTACAATTTCTTATTAGATAAGGATTGGATCAAGTTCATTGCCTTGAACATAATCTAAATCTATTTTGATTTTGGTTTAGTAGAGTACCTATTTCTAAGCTCAAAAAGATTGGATTAAGTCAATGAGTTGGCTAACTAATCCCTTATTTTCTCCCTTACTATTTCCTAATATGATGTGAAAATTTTTGGAAAGAAGAGATGGCGCCTACCCTTGGATAGGGTGTGAGATAAAGAGAGGGGCCCACTTCCTCTCTTGCTTAGGTGAGGTAGGAGAGAGAGAGGGGGCATGGCTCATGCCCCCTCTCTTGTGCATAAAAACCCTAAGGGGGTGCCAAGTGTTGGCGCCCCAACTATCTGCCTAATAATTCATGTGGCACCTTCTCATCTTGCTTTATAAGATGGGGGTGCCACATCCACTTGACTTTTGAAGCAAGGGCCTTTTCAATTAAGTTTGATTTTCTTAGAAAGAAAATCAGATTAAAAGATAAGAAACCTTATGAGATAAGACCTAACATTTTTAGTCTGATTGGATAACGATTTAGAATCAAAAAAGGCCTATTGAAGGAGATGGTCTCCTAGGATTTCATTATTATTGAATTTTAAGAAATCAAAACTCCTCCTCTCTCTTTCCATGCCTCATCCTCTCTCCCTTCTCTCTTTTCCATGCCCATGGGTTGGGCATCCATCATCCCACACGTCTAAGTTGAGAGGTATCTCTTCTACAACAAAGAATGAGAAAAAAAAGGTTGCAGTTCAAGGGTTGAGGTTGCAGTCAAGATCAATAGTTGATCAAAGTTCAAAGAGACTAAGATCATGCTTGAAGAAGAAGGATCTACCACGAGAAGAAGGATTTAAGATTGATTTTGGTGAATACTTGTAGAGGTCGGACACGTGTGCGGCTTAAGAAACTTCAGATCTAAGATTATCAGTAGTGGTGTATTTCAGCCTGCATAAAGATATTAAGATTTGATCTCTTCTTTATTTTAATTTTTAGATTATATGCATGTTTTTATCCCTGGGCTCGGATAGAAATAGATAAGATCTATTCCATATAGGGTTAAAGTGTTTAATTTGATTTTTTTCCACTACTATTCAAAAGATTTTTGAAATTTATACATGCAATCCTATCCGGTACACTAGGCCCATAGATTCATCTTTCTTTTTGTTATTGAAAAAATACTTTATATCATCTATATCTTTCAAGTTATATTTCAATCGCAATATTTCAGTGCAAATGCTATTAATTTCAAAGTGAGAAAAATTTTTCAGGAAACTGAATCGCATATGGTTGATTTATATGAAAATTCTGGCACTATGCCTTTTTTATCTCAAATGACCGGAGAAGTTATCATTTCTATTTATGCAAAACAGATATGCAAAGAGCTTTTCAAAGAGGAGACTCCGGCAAAAGCATCATCACCACTAATGAAGTAATATATTTAGATAATTAATGCTTTCATATTACAGTATTTTTATTTATCTAAGATAAACAAGTACCTTAAAGACTTTTTTTGATTGAAAAATAATTTTAATAACATCTATATAATAATAGTAAAACGATCAACATATTATGGGATGGCATTCCATACTGACACATAGGATTATAGGTTAACCTTCTGTTATGCCATGTGTTAAGTTTTAATATGATTTTAAAACCTGTCGTACGTTCCAACCCCACTCGTGATGCCTCACACCTCCTGCCTACCCCCTCCCATTCTTCCCCCGTCAACTGCCATTGTCATCGTCTCTATCATTGACAATGAATTTTCTTTTCGAATCTATGCTGCCCAAGGGGGCATGGTTCATATAGATAGTGGGGGTGAGTGTGGCTCCAGAGCGAGTGTAGGCATGGTAGGGGCATGACGGCAGCTTTGGGATAGGTGGGCTTGACGAGGGAGAGGGGCTTGAGAAGGGTGCCGTCAAGGCGGAGGAGGAAGAGAGAAGCAGCGGTGGGGTGGGAAAGGAATGGTGTATAGTTATAGGTGAGGGTGTGAAGGCCTGCACCGCGGAGGCAGGAGAGGACATAGGCGATGATGATGGCGGTAGAGGGAGTGCTTGCAATGTGGGGGCAGAGGGTGAGGTTGCAGAGGTGGGAGGCAATGGTAGAGTTGGCAGAGGGGGAGAGGGAGAGAGAGAGGGCGGCCGGGTAATTGATGAATGGGCAAAAGCATTTTGGGAAGAAGGAGCGGGATGGCCAAGGGAATAGAAAAGGAGGAAAAGGGGGAGGGTGAGGAGGATGAGGGACGGGGTGGCTCACAAGAAGGAGAATGTGTGGGGGTTGTAAGTTCTAGGGCTGTGGGATGAGTGTATTCTGGAAAGAGAACAATAGGTGGAAGGAGGGGTTTTAAGAAAGGAGTTGCAGGGATGGTGGAGAGTAGGAGCAGCAGTGGCTGAAAAGAGGCCGATCTGCTTTTTGTTGTTTATGTTTTCTGTACTTTGGATAGTGCATCTCTGGTCAGTTGCTTTTTTTTCTTTCTTTAAAAAATTCATAAAAAAGCGACGGTCCGCTGGTAAAAATAATTTCCATTCCATTAGTTGTTGTTTTTTTTTTTTTGATAAAGTTTGTGATCTATATTATTGGAAAATAAAGTCCACACAGGAGAAGAGAAGTGTATCCCATATACAACAATCCAAAAATGGATCAAAAAAAAAAAGGAAGAAAACATCATCGGACAAACAAAAAGGAAACATGTTGTAGCGAAAATTTAGTGCAGGGGCAAAATGGTAATTTTAAAACTTTTTCAAAATTACTATTTTACAGCAGAATTATTAATTAATCTCATTAATTAATACTAATTAACCCTACACTAGGATCTAAATATGATACAACAGCATGCATTTAAATTTGAAATTCAAATTTGAATCAGTAAACCTTTTACAGTACTGTGTTCAGAACACATCACCTTTTGTGGGTAGTCGATCACCGCAATCTGATCACCGTCGGAGGGTTCTGATCATCATGTCATAGCCACACAAATATCTGGCCTCTGTGGATCATCCACACGAAGCTTCCGTCTGATCAGCTCCTCACGAATGCAAGTTCGTGATTCACCCTTTTAATGGCAGATGTTGATCGAACTCCTTCGATCAATGTGTACCGACTCTTTGGATGCTCCGGATCATTTGCACAGTTGCTTGAGAGGTTGATGGATCTCTCCCTAAAATTTGGTGGACTCACGACACTCGTGGCACACCAATCTCACTTCCCAAACCCTAGGTAGAAACCCTAGGATACACACTAGAAACCCTGCGCTCAATTTTCTTTCTTTTCTTTCTTTTTCTCTCGGAAGGTTTCGGACCTTCACCTTGCACACAAACTTTCCTCACGCCCCAAAGTTTCTCTCCTAAAATTTTTACGCACGTCCCACCTTTTTTCTCTTTTTAAAACAACGTCGAACGTGTCTTATCCACGTGAGAGGATAAAGATAAGTGGTTGCACATTTGAATTCAAATCAAATTTGAATTCAAATGCAAAACCAACTCATCCCTATCCACTTGTGCATGAGAAGATAAGGGGTGTGAGTTGATTTGTGCATAGAGAGTTTACACGAGAAACATTTTCTCATGTAAAATATGGGGCGCACAAGATAAGACCATGGCGCATGGATTAGTTGGTTGCTCATTCAAATTCAAACTTTCTTTTGAATTTGAATGGCCAACCAACTTATTTTTATCCAGATATTTGGGACACAAGGGTGGGCATGGGATGGCTTCTGTGTGGAGAAAATTCATGAGAAGTTGCTTCTCATGAATTTAAATATGCACAGAAGAAGTGAGGTGGCGCAGGGAGAAAAGTCAAGGTGGTTTGAACCTAATTGAGTCAACCTAATCTAAATAGGTTAAGCACAATTAGAATAAATTAAATATAACTTAATTAGGCTTAATTAGGCTCAATAAAATTTTAATCAAATCAGAAATTAACTAAACCTAACCCCTGATCAAATCAGGGACTAAACCACCTTAGCGATTAGGTCAACATTTAACCTAATCGGGTCAATCCAAACTGAATCCAATTCAATTGGAATTGATTCAAAAATAATTACTCAATCAAATTGAGTTAATTAGCGATCAAATCACTAATTAAACCTCTCATAAATATTGAGTTCAAATCCGATGGGCAATCAGGCATCAGAGACCATCGATATGAAACCCTGATCAAAGAGTTCAAATTTCAAATTCAAAATTTAAAATTCAAAATTTTGACCCGGGTACCCAAAATGTGTGGAACTCATGATCAGAGAATCCTAATTCTCAATCATAGAGTCTCAAACACATAAGACTCATAATCAGCCATTTGATCAGAAAGGAACCACTAATGTGTGTGACCCCGCAGGTTCGAACCTAAGCCGGTAGCACAGGAACCAATTTCTGTACTAATCGAAGTGACCATCTAGCAATGGTACCCGATAATCGGATAGGTCGAATAATCGCAATCACAATATTCAGAACCTACGTGAATATGGTTACCGTATAATTCATCCCTTTTGACCCCTGTGTTTAGGACGACTCAGGGTTAAACTGTCAACCCTGATGATATCATCCGAATCGTGCTCAACTCAATTAGTCCTGTGACTCCTCACTAGGACTACCCTGGCCAAGGTTTTGTTAAATTAAAATACGACTGTACACAGCTCCTAAATTGGAGTGGTCAATCCTATCTTGACACACGCACCGACAAGTCAAGTACTTGACTACACCCAGCAGCCTTCCGTCATTGAATTAGAAATTCAGGTAGTCCAGTGCCTAAGTGCAGTGAGTTGCTTGCAAGTCACCGTGGCGGTCTCAGGTCAGAGGGACATTTATACCCATATCCCATCGGAGCAAATCTTGACAGCAGAAATAGCTCTGGAGTTGGTCACATTCAGTGCAGATGTACCATTACATCTCACCTGTATGCCATAGGAGTGTCTCCACACTCTTTGGTTATGAGGACAACCAACCCATATGGCACACAACGACCTATGCTCGATAAACATTGTCGTCCTTGGTAACAACGTATCATTTGGTCGCGAACATGTTTAAGGACTAAGCGGCAAATCCTCCTTTGTCGAGTCTAAATAGTCCTAAGGACTTCACCACAACACAGGAGTTCATTAGAAGATGAAATATTTGTGATGAAAAAATATCAAAATAACTTTTATTTATTTATAATTCATGTACTAATACAAAAGGAGCACAACCGTCAACAGACTGACGATTGGCTTTGGAACACTATTCCCAACAATCTCTCACTTGGCCTAAAGCCTATCGGTGCAGTATCTAATACCCATCTTCGACTTGTAGTCATTGAACCCCTTCACCGCAATGGCTTTAGTGAATGGGTCGGCCAGGTTTTCCTTCCCGTCGATCTTCTGAAGGTCGACATCACCTCGATCCACGATCTTTCGGATGAGATGGTAGCGGCGTAGAATATGCTTCGTCCGCTGGTGTGCCTTTGGTTCCTTCGCCTGAGCAATGGCTCCAGAGCTGTCGCAGTAGAGCAGAACTGGACCAACAAGGGAGGGTGCTACTCCGAGCTCGATGATGAATTTCCTCAGCCACACCGCTTCTTTGGCAGCATCTGATGCAGCAATATACTCCGCCTTGCATACTGAATCAGCCACAGTGTGTTATTTGGAACTTTTCCAACAGACAGCCCCACCATTAAGGGTAAAAATAAATCCTGACACACTCTTGCTATCATCGCGATCAGACTGGAAACTAGAGTCTGTAAACCCTATAAGTCTCAAGTCCGATTCACCATATATAAGCCACTGGTCCTTAGTATTTCTTAAATACTTCAGGATGGTTTTAACAACCTTCCAGTGATTCTCTCCTGGATCAGATTGGTATCTACTCACTACCCCTAGTGAGTATGCCACATCTGATCGTGTACATGTCATGGCGTACATGATAGATCCCACTGTCGAAGCATATGGAATCCTACCCATACGCTCTCTCTCTTGAGGTGTTGTCGGACAATCCCTCTTCGAGAGAGAAATTCCATGGCCTATCGGTAGATAGCCTTTCTTGAAATTTTTCATGCTGAACCTTTTCAGCATAGTATCAATGTACGTAGACTGAGATAAGCCAAGCAACTTTTTGGATCTATCCCTATAGATCCTCATCCCTAGGATGTAGGAAGCTTCTCCCAGATCCTTCATGAAAAACTGTGACGATAGCCAAATCTTTATTCCCTGTAATGCAGGGACATCATTCTCAATTAAGAGAATGTCATTCACATACAATACAAGAAATACGACTACTGGACCATTAGCCCACTTATAAATGCAGGGCTTTTCTCCGTTCTTAACGAAGCCATACGTTTTGATCGTCCTATCAAAACGTATGTTCCAACTCCGAGATGCCTGCTTAAGTCCATAAATGGACCTTTGTAGCTTGCACACCTTAGACTCATCTATGGTTGTGAACCCTTCAGGTTGTATCATATACACCTCTTCGTCCAGCTCTCCGTTTAGAAAAGCTGTCTTCACATCCATCTGCCAGATTTCATAGTCTAGATGGGCAACTATCGCAAGCATAATCCGAATGGATTTGAGCATTGCCACAGGAGAAAACGTCTCGTCATAGTCTATACCATAACGTTGACGATATCCCTTGGCAACTAGACGGGCTTTATAGTCTCCACCTTTTCGTCTGCGCCCCTCTTCCTTTTGAAGATCTACTTACACCCTATGGATTTTACTCCTTCGGGTGGGTCAACCAATGTCCACACATCGTTGACCTTCATGGACTCCATTTCGGATTTTATGGCCTCTAGCCATTTCTCAGAGTCAGGTCTTTGCATTGCATCCATGTAGGTGATCGGATCCTCATCATTTTCATCAAGTTCGACAGGATCACCATCCCAGACCAAGAAACCATAGTATCTGTCCAGTTGATGTGGTACTCTACCAGACCGCCTTAAGGGTGCATAATCAATGGGCTCCGGATCTGATCTAATCAAATCCGGTTCAGGTTCAGTAACATGTGTCGATTTTTCCACCTGTCGAACTTCGTCAAGTTCGACCTTAGAGGCAACAGTTTTTTCACTAAGGAACTCCTTTTCTAAAAAAATTGCCTTAAGACTGACAACCACCTTTTGCTCATCAGCAAGGTAGAAATAATATCCTTTGGTCTCTTTTGGGTACCCAATAAAATTACACTTGTCAAACCTAGGTCCAAGCTTGTCTGTAATTAAACGTTTAACATAAGTCGGACACCCCCAAACCCTAAGGTGCAAGAGTACTGACTTACGTCCTATCCATATCTCATATGGCGTTTTGGCTACAGACTTACTCGAAACTCTATTTAGAAGGTAACAAACCGATTCGAGCGCATATCCCCAGAGGAAGATCGACAGACCAGCAAACCCCATCATGGATCGAACCATGTCTAACAGGGTTCGATTCCTCCTTTCAGACACACCATTATGCTGTGGTATTCCAGCAGGAGTCCACTGAGAGAGAATCTCATTCTCCCCTAGATACGTCAGAAACTCATTGGAAAGGTATTCATCTCCTCGATCAGATCGAAGAGTTTTAATACACTTTTCAGTTTGTTTTTCTACCTCATTTCAGAATAGTTTGAACATTTCAAATGATTCCGACTTATGCTTCATTAAATAGACATACCCATACCTAGATAGGTCGTCTGTGAAGGTTATGAAGTAAAAAAATCCACCTCTTGCACTTGAGCTCATGAGTCCACATACATCAGAATGTACCAGACCTAAGAGTTCACTGGCTCGCTCACCTTTTTCAGTAAAAGGTGACTTGGTCATCTTCCCAAGAAGACAGGACTCACAGGTTGGAAGTGATTCACAATCACTAACTTCAAAATTCCTTCTTGAGCCAACCTGTTTATCCTGTTCTTATTGATATGACCTAGCCTACAGTGCCAAAGGTAGACTTCTGACACATTATCTATTCTAGAGCATTTATCGAAGTTTTGAACCACATTAACAGGCTGTGATAGTAAGTAAATTTCATTATTTAATTATCCAACAAATATTGTAATACCATTCAAAATGATATTGCAAATATTTCTTTTATTAAAAAATCATAACCGTACATAGCCAAAAGGTCTACAGAAATAATATTTAATAAAAAACTTGGACAATAGTGACATTCACTCAGAATTACATTACGAGAATTGATTACAAGACTCATGATTCCTAAAGCTAGAACTGAAACTTTGCTTCCATCTCCAACGTTCAGGAACCTCTCGCCTTCATCAAATCTCCTACTGACCTGCAGACCCTGCATCGAATTACAAATATGATAAGGGCTTCCGGTATCCAATATCCAGGCAGTAGTATCACAAATCGAAAAGTTGCAAGGAGTTATCATATAATACCTTGCTTCTTCTTTGGCCTGTTCGGGTCCAGGGAGGCAATGTATTGAGGACAGTTCCTCTTCCAATGCCCCTGCTTCTTGCAAAAGAAGCACTCCGCCTGGCTCTGGTCGTGCTTGCGCTTCTTGGTCTGACCCTGTGCTACTGTCCCAGCATGAGATTGCACCTTCTTATTTTTCTTCTTCTTGTTCTTCTTCCCCTTCCCAAAGGTTGACGACGAGAAGAAGACCCTCCCACTATATTCACCGACTCCTTATGGAGTTGGTGATCCTTCTCAAAGTTCTGCAGCAACCCCAACAATCCGTGGTAGTTTACTGCAGCTTTTCATTCAAAATGAGTAAGGAATGGGAGGAAGGACTTGGGCAAGGAATTAAGGATCGCATCCTTACCGAGCTGCTCGTGCAGAGGAAAGCCCAATTTGCTTAGGTGCTCAATCATCTCGATCATGTACAGTACATGATCAGTGACTGAGGCCCCATCCCTCATCTGAGCATTGAAAATGGCACAACTAGTTTTGTGCCTTTCAACATCGTCAGGCGTGCCAAAGGAGTCGTTCAACATTTGAAGCATCTCCTGTGGCTGGGCGTTCTCAAACCTTTGGCTGAACTCGTCATTCATTGCTGCCAGCATAATACATCGAACGGTGGTGCGGTCATTGAGCCACTTCAAGTAAGTATCTCGGATCGCCTTACTAGCGTTCGGAGCTGGCTCCTCAGGTGCTGGATCGTTACTACATAAAGGATCCGCTCATGCTCAAGGACGATTTTCAATTTTCGATACCAGCTATCGAAATTGGGTCCCATGAGCTTGTCATTATCTAATAATGACCGGAGCGACAGGGTAGTGGCCATAGCTGCATAAAGGAAAACGAGACCTCTATTAGTACATAAATTAATACTAAAGACTTGGACTTTAGTCTAAAGTTTTTTCCAATATTTTTACGAACTGGTAGCCTCATCCTCCAATTCGAGAATTACTTTAATTCCTTAATGGGTACTAGAATCCACACAGACTACACACGAGCCCAACTTTGGTTGGTCAACCCATGTGCATCTATGGGTAGGTTCTTAACCAGTTGTTTCTCTAAACAACTTCTAGTAATTGATTTTGCCCCAGAACCTAATCAGTAGGCTTTGGCCTCCACTGAAAAGATCTGGTTAGGTCCAACCATTAACATGACTTAATTTAGTGAATCGACCAATAAATGATCAGGCCCGACTTTGGCCGGCCAACCTAACCACCATCAGAAAGACTCAATCAAATTATCATATTATGAATAATAATTCATTAGCCAATGAGCACCAGGCCTTTGGGCCTCCAATGATCATTGAACTAATGGACTCATTATCATTCACTTAATGGGAGGCTATGACTTAGTTATCATTATAACTTAATCATTTTAGGGACCTAATAATTTTGAGATTTTATTAAAGAATAGTAGAGAAGAAATCATCCAGCCAATTTCAATCCTCCCACTGACTTCACCAAGTCAGATTAAAAAAGGATTTAATTAAAGCTGGCATTAGGAGCACCTAAATCAGTCACACTGATTTACCTAATGACATGGGTGAGCTCTAATCACCAAGTGATCTAATCAAAATCTAACTTACCAGATTGGCCAGGTAAGTAAGATCAGTGGTGGGATTTGCCATTAACTCGTCAATGATCGAATCAATGCGAGTAGCTCCCGCTTAAGAACCACTGGTCAAAACTGCCAACTTACCTTAGACACCAACCGGTTCATTAGTTTTAATTTTGATCAACTTAGTAAATAGGGCTCCACCGCGTAGCCATGAATTAAGTCCATCTTGGTCTAGTTAAAGACATGGACCCATTCAACTACAACTATTGAAGTTGAGTCTAGAGTATCCTTGACCTAATCTAATTCAACTTTTGATTAGATTTGACCAATTACTCCATTTAGTCCATTTTTTAAGCTAACTTAGGTCTAACCCAATAATGGACCTAATTCATCTAACCCATTGACCCACAAGTTTATGCATTGTCTTAGGTCTTAATTCACAATTCTAGACCTACTAGACATCACTTAATTCTTTTAATTAAGTACTTGGACTGATGGGTTAGGGTTTGGCATTTCAAAATAATTTTTAAATTTTGAAAGATTTTATTTTTTGTTCACCAAATGTGTTGACTCATTTCACAAACGGGTCAGCACAATTCATAAACAGCAATCCTATTGCTCATTTCATAACAGAAAATAACTCAAAATAAATCATAAATTTTTTTTAGATCTAATCTAACACATTCATGATAAATTTTATAATTGAGTCCTTTCGCTGCTTCATCGGCATGGGATATAATTGCATCGGCACCCCTACCGCCATAGGAGACCCATCGAATGGGAAGAGAGGGCCTTTAAACCCTACTTTTCTCCTATGACCGGACGGCCATGGCAACCAACCCAATTAGATTACTTGCTACTTGGATCAAGTATATCTAAATATACCAATTTCAAAATTTAAATTTTGAATTTCAAATTTTAAATTTTAAATTTCAAATTTAAGATTTCAACCAAATTTTAAATTTGAATTTTCAATCTTTAAATTTTAAATTTTGAATTTTGAATTTCAAATTTTAAATTTTAAATTTAAATTTAAATTTCAAATTTAAGATTTCAATCAAATTTCAAATTTCAAATTTTGAATTTCAAATTTGAAACTTCTAACAAATTTCAAATTTCTTTGAATTTTAAATTTTAAATTTTGAATTTTAAATTTAAACTTATAGATTACACCTTAATCTACGCATGCATATGTATATCATATTCTAGAACCATGCTCTGATACCATTTGTAGCGAAAATTTTGTGCAGGGGCAAAATGGTAATTTTAAAACTTTTTCAAAATTATATTTTACAGTGAATTATTAATTAATCTCATTAATTAATACTAATTAACCCTACACTAGGATCTAAATATGATACAATAGCATGCATTTAAATTTGAAATTCAAATTTGAATCAGTAAACCTTTTACTGTACTGTGTTCAGAACACATCACCTTTTGCGGGTAGTCGATCACCGCAATCTGATCACCGTCGGAGGGCTCTGATCATCACATCGTAGCCACAAAATGTCTGACCTCTGTGGATCATCCACATGAAGCTCCCGTCTGATCAGCTCCTCACGAATGCTAGTTCATGATTTCACCTTTTGATGGCAGATGTTGATCGAACTCCTTCGATCGATGTGTGCTGACTTCTCGGATGCTCTAGATATCTGCACAATTGCTTGAGAGGCTGATGGATCTCTCTCTGAAATTTGGTGGACTCACGACACTCGTGGCACACCAATCTCACTTCCCGAACCCTAGGTAGAAACCCTAGGGTACACACCAAAACCCTGCGCCCAATTTTCTCTCTTTTCTTTCTTTTTCTCTCGGAAGGTTTTGGACCTTCACCTCATACACAAGCCTTCCTCATGCCTCAAAGTTTCTCTCCTAAAATTTCTACGCACGTCCCACCTTTCTCCTTTTTTAAAACAACATCGAACGTGTCTTATCCCGTGAGAGGATAAAGATAAGTGGTTGCACATTTGAATTCAAATCAAATTTGAATTCAAATGCAAAACCAACTCATCCCTATCCAGTTGTGCATGATAAGAGAAGGGGCGTGAGTTGATTTGTGCATGGAGAGTTTACACGAGAAATATTTTCTCGTGTAAAATATGGGGCGCACAAGATAAGACCATGGCGCATGGATTAGTTGGTTGCTCATTCAAATTCAAACTTTCTTTTGAATTTGAATGGCCAACCAACTTATTTTTATCCAGATATTTGGCACACAAGGGTGGGCGTGGGATGGCTTCTGCGTGGAGAAAATTCATGAGAAGTTGCTTCTCGTGAATTTAAATATGCAAGAAGAAGTGAGGTGGCGCAGGGAGAAAAGTCAAGGTGGTTTGAACCTAATTGAGCCAACCTAATCTAAATAGGTTAAGCACAATTAGAATAAATTAAATCCAACTTAATTAGGCTTAATTAGGCTCAATAAAATCCTAATCAAATCAGAATTAACTAAACCTAACTCCTGATCAAATCAGGACTAAACCACCTTAGCGATTAGGTCAACATTTAACCTAATCGGGTCAATCCAAACTGAATCCAATTCAATTGGACTTGATCTAAAAATAATTACTCAATCAAATTGAGTTAATTAGCGATCAAATCACTAATTAAATCTCTCATAAATATTGAGTCCAAATCCGATGGGCAATCAGGCATCAGAGACCATCGATATGAAACCCTGATCAAAGAGTTCAAATTTCAAATTCAAAATTTAAAATTCAAAATTTTGACCCCGGTATCCAAAATGTGTGGAACTCATGATCAGAGAATCCTAATTCTCAATCATAGAGTCCCAGACACATAAGACTCATAATCAGCCATCTGATCAGAAAGGAACCACTAAGGTGTGTGACCCCACAGGTTCGAACCTAAGCCGGTAGCACAGGAATCAATTCCTGTACTAATCGAAGTGACCATCTAGCAATGGTACCCGATGATCGGATAGGTCGAATAATCACAATCGCAACATTCAGAACCTACGTGAATATGGTTACCGTATAATTCATCCCTTTTGACCCCTGTGTTTAGGATGACTCAGGGTTAAACTGTCAACCCTGATGATATCATCCGAATCGTGCTCAACTCAATTAGTCCTGTGACTCCTCACTAGGACTACCCTGGCCAAGGTTTTGCTAAATTGAAACACGACTGTACACAGCTCCTAAACTGGAGTGGTCAATCCCATCTTGACACACGCACCGACAAGTCAAGTACTTGACTACACCCAGCAGCCTTCCGTCATTGAATTAGAAATTCAGGTAGTCCAGTGTCTAAGTGCAGTGAGTTGCTTGCAAGCATCGTGGCGGTCTCAGGTCAGAGGGACATTTATACCCATATCCCATCAGAGTAAATCTTGACAGCAGAAATAGCTCCGGAGTTGGTCACGTTCAGTGCAGATGTACCATTACATCTCACCTGTATGCCATACCAGTGTCTCCACACTCTTTGGTTATGAGGACAACCAACCCATATGGCACACAACGACCTATGCTCGATAAATATTGTCGTCCTTGGTAACAACGTATCATTTGGTCGCGAACATGTTTAAGGACTAAGCGACAAATCCTCCTTTGTCGAGTCTAAATAGTCCTAAGGACTTCACCACAACACAGGAGTTCATTAGAAGATGAAATATTTGTGATGAAAAAATACCAAAATAATTTTATTTATTTATAATTCATGTACTAATACAAAAGGAGCACAACCGTCAACAGGCTGACGATTGGCTTTGGGACACTATTCCCAACAATTAGAAGATGAAAGCTTATGATGAAAATATCAAAAATATATTTTATTTATTAATAAATTAA
The DNA here is from genome assembly GCF_000442705.2 of Elaeis guineensis. Classification (NCBI taxonomy): domain Eukaryota; kingdom Viridiplantae; phylum Streptophyta; class Magnoliopsida; order Arecales; family Arecaceae; genus Elaeis; species Elaeis guineensis. Next base: position 13,925,537 of record NC_026006.2, on the reverse strand, counting down.
TTACAATACTTGGTTGCTCAACCGTCAACAGCTTGATGATTGACTTTTGAGACATATTTTTCAACAACTCCCACTTATCCTAAAGCCACTCGGCACAGTATCTAATACCCATCTTCGACTTGTGGTTATCGAACTCCTTTATCGTCGAAACTTTAGTGAAGGGGTCGGTCAGGTTCTCCTTTCCGTCGATCTTCTGAAGGTCGACGTCATCTCGATCCATGATCTTCCGGATCAGGTGGAAGCGATGCAAAATATGCTTCGTCCGCTGGTGTGCTTTGGGTTCCTTCATCTGAGCTATGGTACCAGTGCTGTCGCAGTAGAGCAGGACTGAACCATCGAGGGAGGGTGCTACTCCGAGCTCGGTGATGAATTTTCTCAGCCACACAGCTTCCTTCGCGGCATCCGATGCTGCGATGTACTCTGCCTCACAAACAGAGTCTGCCACAGTATGCTGCTTGGAACTCTTCCAGCAGATAGGTCCACCATTCAGAGTAAAGATATAATCCGACATGCTTCTGCTGTCATCATGGTCAAATTGAAAGCTAGAGTCTGTGAACCCCATAAGTTTCAGATCTGACTCACCATAAATCAATCATTGATCCTTAGTATTTCTCAAATACTTAAAGATGGCTTTAACCACTTTCCAGTGATTTTTTTCAGGATCAGATTGATATCTACTCACTACTCCTAGTGAGTATGCCACATCTGGTCTTGTACATGTCATGGCGTACATGATAGATCCTACGATCGAAGCATATGGGACTCTATTCATATTCTCTCTCTCTTCAGAAGTTATCGGATAATCCTTTTAAGAGAGAAAAATTTCATGGCCTATCGGTAGATAGCCCTTCTTGAAATTCTCTATGCTGAACCTCTTCAGTACAGTGTCTATGTACGTGGATTGGGATAATCCAAGAATCTTTTTAGATCTATCCCTATAGATCTTCATCTCTAAGATATAGGATGCTTCACCCAAGTCCTTCATGGAGAACTGCGACGACAACCAAACTTTTATTCCCTGTAGTGCGGGGATGTCATTCCCGATTAAGAGAATGTCATCCACGTACAAGATAAGGAATACCACAACTAGACTATTTGCCCATTTATAGATGCAGGGCTCTTCTCCATTCTTAACAAAGCTATATATTTTGATCACCTTATCAAAATGCATGTTTCAACTCTAAAAAGCTTGTTTCAATCCATAAATGGATCTCTGAAGCTTACACACCTTGGACTCATCTGTGGATGTAAACTCCTCAGGTTGTATCATATACACCTCTTCGATCAGTTCTCCATTCAGGAAAGCTGTCTTTACATCCATTTGCCAGATCTCATAATCCAGATGGGCAGCTATTGCAAGCATTATCCGAATGGATTTGAGCATTGCCATAAAAGAAAATATCTCGTCATAGTCAATACCATAACGTTAACGATATCCCTTGGCAACCAGACGAGCTTTATAGGTCTCCACCTTTCCGTCTGCACCTCTTTTCCTTTTGAACATCCATTTACACCTAACGAGTTTAACCCCTTCAGGTGGGTCAACCAATGTCCATACATCGTTGACCTTCATGGACTCCATTTCAGATTTCATGGCTTCAAGCTATTTCTCAGAATCAGATCTCTGTATTGCATCCATATAGGTGATCGGATCCTCATCGTTCTCATCGAGTTCGATGGGATCACCGTCCTGGATCCAGAAACCGTAGTATCTGTCCGGCTAACATGGTACTCTACTGGATCACCTTAATGGTGCAGGTACATTGGGCTCCAGATCTGATCTAATCAAATCCGACTCAGGTTCAGCTATTGGTATCGGTCCTTCTACCTGTTGAACTTCATCAAGTTCAACCTTAGAGGCAACGGTACCTTCATCAAGGAACTCCTTTTCTAAAAAGATTACCTTAAGGCTGATGAACACCTTTTTTCATCAACATGGTAGAAAAAATATCTTTTGGTCTCTTTGGGGTACCTGATGAATGTGCATTTGTCAGACCTAGGTCCAAATTTATCTGTGACTAATCATTTGACATAGATCGGGTACCCTCAGACCCTAAGGTGTGAAAGTACTGGCTTACGTCCTGTCCATATCTCCTATAGAGTCTTAATTATAGACTTACTTAGAACTCTATTTAACAGATAATAGGTCGATTCGAGTGCATATCCGCAGAAGGATATCGGCAAGCTAGCAAAACTCATCATGGATCGGACCATGTCTAACAAAGTCTAATTTCTCCTTTCAGATACACCATTATGCTGTGGTGTTCCTGGAGGAGTCCATTGGGAGAGAATCCCATTCTCTCCTAGATATGTGAGAAACTTACTAGAAAAATATTCCTCTCCCCGGTTAGATCGAAGAGTTTTAATACTATTCCTAGTTTATTTTTCTACTTCACTTCGGAATCATTTGAACATTTCAAATAAATCCGACTTATGTTTCATCAGATAGACATATCCATATCTGGATAGATCATCCGTGAAAGTTATGAAGTAGAAATATCCACCTCTAGCACTTGTGCTCATGGGCCCACATACATCAGTATGTACTAGGCCAAGAGCTCAGTAGCTCTCTCACCTTTTTCAGTAAAAGATGACTTGATCATTTTACTAAGAAAACAGAACTCACAGGTTGGAAGTGATTCACAATCACTGACTTAGAGGATTTTCTTTTGAGTCAACCTATTTATTCTGTTCTTGTTTATATGACCTAGCCTACAGTGCCATAAGTAGATATCTGACACACTATCTAATCTAGGGTGCTTGCCAGTTGAAATGCTACATTAACATGTTGTGATAACATATACACACCATTGTTCAAATGTCCACAAAAAATAATAACACCATTTATAATGATATTACAAACTTGTTTCTTTATTGAAATTTTATAATCATTTTTTACCAGAAGGCCTACAGAAATGACATTTAAAAAGAAACTGGGACAGAAATAACAATCATTAAGAACAATGATATGGGATTCAAATACAAGTTTTAAGATTTCTAATGCCAAAACTGAAACTGGTCTTCCATCTCCAACATTCAGGAATCTCTCGCTTTGCTCAAATCTCCTACTGACCTGCAACCCCTGCAATGAATTGTAAATATGGTAAGGGCTACCGGTATCCAATATCCAGTCAGTTATATCACAAATAGAGAAATTACAAGGAGTTATCATATAAATACCTTGCCCAGTAACAACTTGCTGTTTTCTCTACTTGTTCGGATCCAGGGAGACAATGTACTGAGGACAGTTTCTCTTTCAGTGCCTCCACTTCTTACAAAAGAAGCATTCAGCTTGACTCTTATCGGACTTGATCTTTTTGGTCTGGCCCTGCACTGATGTTCCAACCTGAACTTGCACCTTTTTCACTTTTTTCTTCTTGTTCTTCTTCCCTTTCTTAAAGGGTCGAGAACCAGAAGACGAACCTCTCACTAAGTTCACCGACTCCTTGTGGAGTTGGTGATCCTTCTCAAAGTTTTGAAGCAACCCCAGTAACCCATGGTAGTTCACTTCAGGCTTTGTCATTCTATAATGAGTGAGGAATGGGAGATAAGATTTGGACAGTGAGTTTAGTATTGCATCCTTCCCAAGCTGCTAATGCAAGAGAAAGCCGAGCTTGCTCAATCATTCCATCAGCTCGATCATGTACAATACATGATCAGTGACAGAGGCATCATCCCGTATTTTGGCATTGAAGATGGCACAACTAGTCTTGTGCCTCTCTATGTTATCGGGTGTGCCAAAGGCATCCTCCAACACTTGAAGCATGTCTTTTGGCTAAGCCGTCTCGAATTTGCGACTGAACTCGTCGCTCATGGCAGCCAGCATGATACAGCGCACCATGGTCCGATCATTGAGCCACTTCTAATAAGTGTCTCTGACTGTTCCATGTGCATTGGCAGCTGGCTCCTCAGGTGCAGGATCCATTATCACATATAGGATCCGTTCATGCTCCAGGACTATCTTCAACTTTCAGTACCAGCTATCGAAGTTGGATCCCACTAACTTATCATTGTCCAACAATGATCGGAGCGATAGAAAAGTGGCCATATCTGCATAAAAAAAAATCATAATTTAATTAGTAATTAATTTATTAAACCTAAAGATTTAGACTTTAATCAAAAGATTTCTCCCACTATTTATTCGAATTGATAGCCTCTACCTCCAATTCGAGAAATTACCCTAATTCCTTAGTGGGTACTAGAATCCACTTAGACTTCACACAAATCCAACTTTGGTTAGCCAACCCATGTACATCTAAGGGTAGGTTCATAACCAATTATTTCTCTAAATAATTTTTAGTAATTTTAATTTTATCCCAGAAACCTAATCAGTAGGCTTTGGCCTCCACTGTAAGGATCCGGTTAGGTCCAACCATTAACATAACCATACTTGGTGCATCTATCCAACGAATGATTAAGCCCAACTTTGGTTGGCTCGCCTAACCACCATTAGAGAGACACTTTCAAGTCGTCATATGATGAGTGATAATTTCATTAGTCAACAAGCACCAGGCCTTTGGGTCTGCAATGATTATTGAGTTAATGGACTCATTATCAAACACCTTAATGAGAGGCTATGACTCAGTTATCTCCATAACTTTATCATTTTAAGGATCTAATAATTTTAGAAAATTTAAATGATTTAGAGGATGAGGTTAGATGAACCAGCTTATCATAATCCTTCCACTGGCTTCACCAAGTCAGCTTAAAGGAGACCATTAAAAGGGCTGGTCTAGGAGCACCTAAATCAGTCACACTGATTTATCTAACTGACATGGGTCAGCTCGAATAGTCAAGTAATCTGATCAAAATATAATTTTACCAAGAGGCAGGTAAGTTCGATCAGTAGGAGGATCGACCAAAGCTTGCCTTAGACACCATCAAAAATGACCAGATAAGCGGGCTCCCAATTAAAAACCATTGATCTGATTTACCTTAAACACCAACTGATTTAATTAATTTCGATTAGATCAACCTAATAGTTCGTGCTAGACCGCTTAGCCAAGAATCAAGTCTATTTGGTTCTCGTTAAAGATATGGACTTGACCAACTGCAACTATTGTAATTGATCTAGAGAATCCTTGACCTAATCTAAGACAACAATTGATTAAATTTAGTCAATTCTCTAATTAAGTCCATCTTTAATCTAACCATAGGTCTAACCCAATTAATGGATCTAATTCCCACTAACCCATTAACCCAATGTGTTATGGTTTGTGTCTTAGGTTCTTCAATTCACAATCCTAGAACCTAATCAAACAACTTCTTAATTCTTAATTAAGTTTTGGGCTAAGGGTTGGGTTCGGCTTTTCAAAAATAATTTTCATATTTATAAAATAATTTTACAATATGATTCTACCAACCATATTGCATGTTTGATTCATAATCAAGATGCATGTGAAATAAACATGAAACTACTTTAGATCTAATCTAAACAGGTTCAAAACAATTTCAACTTTAAACAATTTCTTTGCACAAAAATTATTAACAAAGAGATTTTATTTTAGATTTAAATATCTTTTAAATCTAATAAATCATAAATTTAATCTAGATCATATCTAACAAATTTATGATTAAAGATAGATCTACACGAACTAGGACAATCTTTGCACTGTAAGGGGTAAACCTTACAGCAGGACAACCTTGTAGTCGTGATTGATCTAAAATTTTAATTTCAAATTTAATAATCAGATTATAAATTAGATCTAATCTAAGAAATAATCTAAGCATGTATAAATAATCATATAATAAACAACCTGGGCTCTGATACCAATTGAAGGAACCAGATCTAGGGTTTTAGTGTTAGATCTTGAAACTTTTTCAAGATCAAGCAGCGGAAGACTAAAATAAATTAAAATTTATTTTTTAAAATCAGAGAATTCTTAGATCTAAGATCCTATTACATGATTATTATATAGCATTAAATCAAAAATTAAAATACATAGAGCATGAGCTACATGTTGATCATATCAACATATTTCTATACTACATCTAATGTATGTATTAAATAATAGATCAGATCTATTACCTTGCAAGTTAGACGTTCTAACCTTGCAGATCCGGGCTTGAGGATGATGTTGCAAACTACACACATATTCGATCTCTAGGAGTCATCTACATGAGCCCACGAATCTCAACCAGAAGTTCTGCTTCAGGAAATCAGCACAGTATGCTAGTACTGCGCTGATCCTTCTTCGATGGTTTGATCAGGTGCCTCCTTCTTCTTGATTTGGGCTCTTCCAAAGATGAAAAGTAGGGAGGAAGAGTTTTAGATCTGAGACGCTCTCAGAAAACTCAAGATGGAGGAAGGGAAGAGATGAAACTAACAACCCTAGAAGAAGATCCTCTTCTTCTTCTCTTTTCTCTCTCCTAGACACCCTGTCTTATGTCTATTATATATCCATGACCCAAAGGTTTTTCTCTTTGATTTTTGGATTTCCCAAAGGTCTCTCAAATCTCTATGTTCACCAAAAATTTCATGAAAAAAATTCATTTATAGAGAGAGATATGATAGAGTCCTTGTCTAGGTCAAATTACCTAGTTAAGGCTATCCAAACATGGCAAGATAAGGGGCGCCCAACTCTTGTGCCTCCTCTTTATTTTTGTGCATGGACCACAAAAAAGGGTGCACAATGTGGTGCCTAAAAGCCATGAAATCTCAAAAAAAATCT